>NC_044322.1:107193368-107446107 GCF_007399415.2 Gopherus evgoodei | reverse complement strand
CAGGATGCACTCCTTACCCCCTTCCAGACCAGCCTACTTTGAGTTGGCAGAGAGCCACACTGCAGAGCATACAGAATCCTCTGTCTGGTATTTTCACTCATACTCCTTCACAGAGGATGTGTGGGGCCTTACGTGGGCCATTCTGCATGGGGTGAATTTCTGTCAGTTTTTTTTTCTATTACGCTGTTTCAAATTCCAGAATGTCATAAGCAATCTTTCAACACAATAAAATGAAAAAAAAAATCCACCAAAGCTGTTAACTGAAGAAAGAGGAAAGATGCTTGGAGAAACATTTCAGAGGATGGTTTTCAGTACAAATGTCAATGGTTTTACATAATAAAAACAAAAAATACGTGGCAGGGTAATAATACATGCCGACCAAAGTACAACAAACATGAAAAGTCATACTGACCCTGAATTTATGCCTTGTTCACTTATGTTTTTCCTAAAACTCATGTCATTTCCCACAATTTTTTTAATTAATTTTTTTTTAAAAGGAAGTTAAAACAACAATCCAGTGCATGAAGTCTCAGGAAGCAACACTCACTCACTCTCCCAGACATTCAGACAGTAATATAAAATCATGTAAAAAACATAGTTAAGTCACTCATATTAAACAGAAAAGTAGTAGTAAATACTATCATTTTCCATCATGTCCCAATGCTTTTGAATTGTTAATCAGTGTGTTTCTAAATCTTGAAAGAAACATTACATATACATTTATATTTAAATGTTCAAAATAAAGATGTAACAATCCCAGAGTCATAAAAATGAATGACTTGATGAATCTTACAGTTTGGAAAAACAGAGATTCAGAAACCATTTATGATAAAGGCCAGTTCCTGTGTCCCCACAGACATGCTTAGTGCTGCTATGTCACCCACCTTCACAGCCCTTGGTGCAGCAGGTGTGTGGGAAGGCTGTGGCTGGAGTACATTACAGGGCCGCCCAGAGGGGAAGGGCAAGTGGGGCAATTTGCCCGAGGCCCCGATCCCACACGGGCCCCCATGAGAGTTTCTCGGGCCCCTGGAGTGGGGTCCTTCACTTGCTCCAGGGGCCCCGGAAAACTCTCGCGGGGCCTGGGGCCCTGGAGCTTCTTCTGCTCCAGGTCTTCGGCAGCAATTCGGCAGCGGTGGGGGGGTGTCCTTCTGCTTTGGGACCCACCACCGAAGTGCCCCGAAAACTCACAGCAGGGGGTCCCGGGATGGGTGTTCAGTGGCAATTCGGCGGCAGGGGGTCCTTCCGCCCCGGGACCTGCTGCCGAAGTGCCGGGTCTTCGGCGGCAATTCCCCACCCTAGGTCCCCTGAATCCTCTGGGTGGCCCTGGTGCATTATATTCTGGTGATCCCTGGCTGCTGCAATCACTTTGGAGGCCATTTCGGGCAGTCACAAGGGACAATATCTCTCAGACTTCTCTGTAACTTGTGCTCATGATCATGGGCGGCTCCAGACACCAGCACAGCAAGCACATGACTGGGGCGGCAAGTTGCGAGGGGACGGGGGGGGAGGGGCAGCCTGCCGGTCGCCGTGAGGGCGGCAGTCAGGGAGCCTTCGGCGGCATTTCTGTGGGAAGTCCACCAATCCCGCGGCTTCGGCAGCAATTAGGCGGCAGGGACGCCGAAAGCATGGGACTGGCAGATCACTCACAGAACCACTGCCGAATCCGTGTGACCAGGGAGGACCTCCCACTGAAGGCTGCCTGACTGCTGTGCTTGGGGCGGCAAAAAACATAGAGCCGCCTCTGCTCATGATCAACCTGGCCCTCAGTGACCCATGAGGGTACAAAGATGGTGCACAGCTCCATCTCTCCTTTGAGGCTAGTACTCAACACAGCTCCTCCAGACTCAAGGAGACAAAGTGTGGCCTAACGGATACTGGAAAAACAAGTATTTCATGTCCCTGAAAAGGATCATCCAAATACGGAAGAAATAACTTGAATATTGCTGCAGACAGTCAGTAATATGACCACTGTAATTAATAGAGTACAGTTTTGGACAGAAAGCTGTGATTTAAAAGAGAAACTGAAGCTGAGTAATCACTTGGAGAAGAAACTGATGCATTCAACCTAGACCCAGAATAATTACAAGATGATATATAAAATATTTTTGCCACGTATGGAAGCATGTACTTATCGGGACCACAAGTTTCTTTCAAATATGCATTAAACATTTTTAGGTACGTTGTAGGATTTGAATTTCCTGGAGGAAAGTAAGGGCATGTCTACACTACAAAATTAAGTCAACATAAGTTAGGTTGATGTACAGCTGCAGCAGTAATTAAATCGCCTTTGCATGTCCACGCTACGCTCCTTGTGTCAGTGGTGCATGTCCTCACTAGCAGCACTTGCACTGATGCAGAGAGCAGTGCACAATGGGTAGCGATCCCACTGTGCAACTTACCACCATGTGGCGCAGGGTGTTTTGGGAAGGATTTGCAAAGCCTCATGGGGACAAACAAGTCATGAAGGGGTGACTGGGAACATGGTTTTAATGTTCCATGATGCAGTTTTCTCCATCCTGTAATATTATCTGCATCCCATAATGTTGCACCCTCTTTTCAAAAGCCCCGCAAACCTGTGCACCCATCATCTTTGTAAGAAGCATGGCTCCTGCACTGCTCTTCAGTATTGTTCTGACCATTGTGCACACAACGAGCCTGGTCCTTCAGTATCCTCAAGAGCCACCAAAGGAGCTGTGAAGGATATGACAATGCTTTGCAGGCTGCCTTGCTGACAGTCATAGAAAGAAACAATTCAAGGTTGTTGCTGGCATTCATGGAGCAGCTGCATACAGTGGAGAGCTGGTTCTGGGCCTGCGAAACATGCACTAATTGGTATTATTGCATCGTTATGCAGGTTTGGGATAATGAGCGATGGCTGCAGAACTTCTGAATGCAGAAGGCCACATTCATGGAACTGTGTGTGAGGTTGCCCCAGCCTTCCAGTGCAGATACTCCAAAATGAGAGCTGCACTCATGGTGGAGAAGGGAGCGGCGATCGCTGTGTAGAAGCTTGCAATGCCAGATTGCTACTGATCAGTCAGAAATCAATTTGGAGTTGGGAAATCCACTGTGGGGGTTGCTGTGTTGCAAGTGTGCAGGGCCATTGATCGCATCTTGCTGCGAAGGACTGTGACTCTTGGCAATGTGCAGGACATTCTGAATGGTTTTGCATCAATGGGATTCCCAGGCTGTGGTGGGGTGATAGATGGCAGCATATCCCTATTTTGGCATTACACCACCTTGCTGCGGAGTACATCAACAGAAATGACTAATTTTCTGTGGTATTGCAAGCAATTGTGGATCACTGGGGACATTTTCCCAACATCAGTGCAGGCTGGTCAGGGAAGGTGTATGACATATGCATCTTTAAAAACACGAGTCTGTTCAGAAAAATATAAACAAGGACTTTCTTTCCAGACTGGCGGATTACCATTTGGGATGGTGAAATGCCAATAGTGATCCTGGGAGACTCAGCTTATGCCTTACTCCTGAGGCTCATGAAACCATATACTGGGCACCTTGACAATGCTGAACAGACAAAACTATACAGGATCTTTTCAGGGGGAAAGACAAAGATACCACATTTTTATGATAACAATTTGATTCATGACTAATAACTAATATCTTAATTCTTATATACACACATTATACCTAATACCTATACACACACACACACACACACACACACACACACACACACACACACACACACACACACACACACATCCATCAGATGTTCTGCAGCTGCTGTACAGTTACCAGTCCTGAACATAGCTTAAGTTCATAGCTTGATTTTGTAGCTTGGGTTCGTAGCTTGTGGTAGCTAACTGGCCAGGAAAGCCGGGCACAAGGACAAGCTGGATGTCTGTTGGGCAGGCACTGATGTCCTTCCATGTTGGCAGCAGAATGTTACCCAGAGTCTTTCATCTCACCCTTCTTTTTTATAGGCTTTTAGTTTGGATTCAAAGTCTACAGGTCTTGCTGTGTCACGCTGCCTCTGGGTTTGGATTGATCACCCATCAATTGCAGGCGTGACTTTCAACCTTGAACCTGGCTTTGATCTTCCTTCTGTTGTTCTGTTGTCCTTTTCTTTTTAGGGTGGATGCTTCTTACTTTGTTTAGGGCTGTTGTTTAGGTCTTCAGCCGTTGATATTTGAACTTTATCTCATCAGGACAGGCTGGGGCTGGAGGTTGATTCCGTCATCCATACATACCTCATTCATACATCTAAACTAAACTAATAAGATTACAGCAGGGTTTGCAAAAATGAAGGTTGGAGGAAGCTTTTACAAAATGGAGTGAGTGTTTTAAAATGGGGTTTGAATTACAATATGGAATAGAAGTTACAGTGTAGGCAAGTGTAGTGTGGATGGTGAACAGAAGTTACATTAATAAATTAAAAACAATTTCATTTATCAGTTCTCCAACAGCAGCAACTAGCACTTGAATTACAGGCCCAGCAGAATGACTGTTGAATGTGCCATTTGAAAGGGTGCTGTCTACTCACTCAATTAGACTTTAGTGAAAAAAAAATCCCAATGGTTATATCTGCCTGCTGTGTCATTCATAATACTGGGGCTGACAGAAAAGAAAAGGTTGCAGTGATGCAGTAGTCTGAGCAATAACACTTTAAGGTAAACATTGCTGTTCTTAGTTTGGCCTGTGGGGGGGGGGGGCATTCCAACTGAGGGTTATCAGGCCTAAAACCTGAAGTCTCCCTCTTCAGTGAGTTCCTCTATTACAGGCAGGTAGGTAATCTAAAAGCTAGCAATCTGTGGTGTCACTCACTGGGGTCCAGTCTGCCTAATCATCCTGCTATTGCTTCTGTGCTTCCCTGACACAGTTCACACTAGCAGGCTGCTGCAATTGTGGATGGCAATTAGGCTACAAGTCTCTCCCAGAATCTCTATTCATATACACTTGTCTTTTATAAGCACAGAATCCCCTTCTCTTTGGGCCTGACATCCAATCAGGACACACTAACCACTTCCCAAGCTAAACCCCAGTGTCAGGGGCACTTTGGCTGTAACAGCCTTCTGCAGGCTATTGTTCCTTAAAAAGCCTTGGCCAGCCATAGATTCTGTGCTCCCAAGACCTCCTTTTAGGGCCTCTCTTTACTCAGCCCTCTGCCCAGTCTCTGCTGTTTCCCCACAAGTTCTTCACAGACCAGTATCCTGCTGTAATGCTTGCCAGTTACAGTCTGCTCTGCATGTAGCTTTCCTGTTCCTGCTGCATTCTTGTGATAGAGAGCTCACTTCTTAGGTCAAAAAGAGTTCCCACCCCTTCATCCTCTTGGCCTAAAGAGGGGATTGGGTCTGCTCTTTCACCACTGGAAGGTCATACTTCAGCAAGTGTTTGCAGGAGGTAGGGGGAAAGTAGTGAGTTTGCTGCTCAGCACATTCATCGCTCTATGTTGACACGTCAATGGATCGATGCTGATTTACACCATTTGGCCCACAGACACTCCCTAGATTCACTTCTCTTTTAGGTGCCTTGCTGCCATTATCTCTCATAGGGCTTGTCTACATCACAAAGTTGCAGCGCTGGTGAGGGGGTTACAGCGCTGCAACTTAGGAGGTGTACACATCTGCAGGGCATCACCAGCGCTGCAACTCCCTGTTTGCAGTGCTGGCCGTACTCCCCTTTTGTCTCGGGTGTAGATGATCCAGCGCTGGTGATCCAGCGCTGCTAATCAAGTGTAGACACTTACCAGCGCTTTTCTTGACCTCCGTGGAATAAGCAGGTATCCCAGCATACCTGAGGAAACCTCTGGTAATCAAGCAGGTCTCCTTCCCCGGTTTCCTCTCGCGTTCCCCGAACCCCCGAGCAAGCAGGTCTCCTTCCCTGCGGTTTGCTCTCGCGTTCCCCGAATCCCCGTGCAAGCAGGTCTCCTTCCCTGCGGTTTGCAGGGGGGTTCGGGGAACGCGAGAGCAAACCGCGGCGAAGCTGGTCTCCTTCCCCGGTTTGCTCTCACGTTCCCCGAACCCCCGTGCAAGCAGGTCTCCTTCCCTGCGGTTTGCTCTCGCGTTCCCCGAATCCCCGAGCAAGCAGGTCTCCTTCCCTGCGGTTTGCAGGGGGGTTCGGGGAACGCGAGAGCAAACCGCGGCGAAGCTGGTCTCCTTCCCCGGTTTGCTCTCGCGTTCCCCGAACCCCCGTGCAAGCAGGTCTCCTTCCCTGCGGTTTGCTCTCGCGTTCCCCGAATCCCCGAGCAAGCAGGTCTCCTTCCCTGCGCTTTGCTCTCGCGTTCCCCGAATCCCCGAGCAAGCAGGTCTCCTTCCCTGCGGTTTGCAGGGGGGTTCGGGGAACGCGAGAGCAAACCGCGGCGAAGCTGGTCTCCTTCCCCGGTTTGCTCTCGCGTTCCCCGAATCCCCGAGCAAGCAGGTCTCCTTCCCTGCGGTTTGCAGGGGGGTTCGGGGAACGCGAGAGCAAACCGCGGCGAAGCTGGTCTCCTTCCCCGGTTTGCTCTCGTGTTCCCCGAACCCCCCTTGAAGCCGCCCAACAGCGCTGCAGTGTGGCCACATCTAACACCACTTGCAGCGCTGGTTGCTGTAAGTGTGGCTACTCTGCAGCGCTGGCCCTATACAGCTGTACTAATACAGCTGTAACAACCAGCGCTGCAAAATTGTAGATGTAGACATACCCATATACTCCAACCTTCCCTCTGAGGATATGGAAGGCACAGAGTGAGAGTTAATTCTGGTTAAACTGTCGTTAACTCCTACATGAATTTCCAAGCAGAAGTTCCTTGGGGAAACATGTTGCTTACAGTGATCACTCCCTAGTGTTGCCTCTAAAACAAAGGAAGCCCAACCACATAGGCCAAGATTTTTTAAACAAATTTGGATGCCCAACATGAGATATTCAAAATCATTAGCTATTTTTGAAAATTTTTGGCTATAGCCCAAGTGCTTCTGCAGTCACTCTCCCCACGAGGTCGGGAAAGGGAACTTCCTACACAGCAGTTGCCTTCTTTTACAATAACCTCTCTTTGCATGGACTTTTTTGGAGAGATGGCCACCTGATAGCTTCTTTGATAGAAGCCAGCTGCCCTCCCTAAGGCAGCTTCTGACAATATCCAATAATAGTGACCAGTTTTTCCCAACTAGTCTTCATCAGCCAGGAAGCACATGGGTCCAGTACAAAGGATGTCGAACCAAAAATATTCCTAATATCTGTAGTACTGCAGTCAGTGACATTGGCCTAAACTCAAGCAGAGAAGACGTGCTTTTGTATCCTCCGCAACTGCTCTACAAACATAGAAGCAAGTAGTTCACGCTGAATCTGTTCGATTTTCTTCATGAAGTAACATAAAATGTCCTCACAACAAGAGGACTTGTATCAATCACAGAGTGAAGCAGCAATACATAATGTAAATACAACGAAAAATAAATGTTCCAAAGCTACTTACTATCAGAAACGTGAAATACAGAGCTTATTGTTTAAGTTCTCCTACATCATTCCTATCTACTCCCTCTTCATTATTCCCACAAAAAGACCATTCATTCACTACAACTTGGTAAGATTATTCCAGATCATTTTCTGCAGTTATTCACATGCTCTATTCTGCCTCCTGCAAAATTACTTATAAATGGCAATCATGGTAAACAAAAAATTTTGGCTCACTCCTTTGACTTGTTCCAAAATCTGTCTGTATTGCCAGGGTTCTTAAACCCCCACAAGATAATTCGTTTTGTTTTTTATGGTGCTGCTAAAGTGGAAAGACATACTATCCCTCTCAGTGTGGGTGGAGTGGAAATTGTAACAGGAGGAATAGGGGTTATAATTACCTTACTTATTATATTTCTAATCAGACCATTGTAATATATCCTTTTCAAGAGCCTGATCTTTCAGTCCTTGTTCTGGCAAACAAGTGATATCAACTGGAGTTTTGCCTGAGTAAGAACTGTGGAATTGGGAACCAAATAACATAGTCTATAGATTTAACACTATACGAACAAGAAAAAATGCATTTAGCGGTTTGTGTTGGTTGTGGATAAGCAAGATAATTAGTTGCAACCAGTTTAAAGAACTAGTATGATTAAAACTTATTTTAGTAAGTTTTGCAAATTGGCATATTCTTGCTTTTTTTTGTATTGAATGAAAAAATGAATAAATCATTGATTTCATGAGCAAATTTTATTTATGAACAATTCTTTTTGTTCACATTTTGTTTGGCAAACAAAGCGTAAAGAAACAGAACTCTCTGCTGAGGCCTTTGTAAGGAAATAGTGTACAAATATATATCTTCAGACAAATATCAGTGTGAGTGTATGAACAGTTTGTGAGAGGAGTTTTCCACAAAATCTCAAGCTGTCATGTGATATTAACAGGAATACAGTGTGCTCTTGGCAGCACTACTCTGAGCAATGTTATGACCATGGATGGTAAAGCAGTGAATAAACTGAAGTTAGTTATGTTCATGTAGCACTGCATCTGAAAACTATATGTATGCCAAAACTTGATAGAATTAAGTGCTACTACTTCTACAGATACTAAGTAAGCCACATAAGAGCTAGGTGGTATGATTATATGCATATTTTAGAAAATAAATCTCTCATCACTCTTGCAGTTCTTATAAGGCAATTTATACATTATAACACTTCTGGAAATACAGGGCTGAAACAGCAGGGCAGCGCTTGGAGCGCTGGAGAGGGAAAGCAGGTGGGCAAAAATGGCTTTCATCACTTGATTATTTCACAGTTCTGGGGAGAACCTGGAGTCCATTTGTCCCGGCATAAACTAGACTACCCTCAAAGCAGCTCTAAATTGCACTGCAATGCTCCCCTATGGATTTTTATGCTGGTGGGGATTACTGGAATGTGCTCTGCTTTGGCCAGGCCCTCTGCTGCCCTGTCGGTTTAAAAATATATGACAACTGTATTTTTTGGTAATCGAAGTGAAGGAAATAATAGCCTATACCTGTTCTTTATTTGTTTTGCTCTGAATGTGCTATTTAATTTTAGTTTTGCTTAATCTTTAGGGGAAAATGGAGTGCACACATATTTTGCAAATCAAAACATAGACATGCCAGATTTCTTCTTTTTTTTTTTAAGAATTATTAAAAAATACAGTTATGCAAATGGCAGTCCAGACTGAATATAATCCCACAGATAGGATCTCCTCCATCCTACTTGTTATGGTAATAGAGCCAAATGCTTGTCTACACTTGCGGCTAAATTGGCACGACCGCAATTGATGCAGCGGCGTTGATTTAGCGGGTCTAGTGAAAACAAGCTAAGTTAATGGCAGAGCTCTCCCGTCATCATCTGTACTCCACCTCCCTGAGAGGCGTAAGGTAAGAAAGCATTTCCTGTCATCTAGGGTTGCCAACTTTCTGATTGCAGAAAACCGAAAACTCTTGTCCTATCCTGCCCAGCCCCTTCCCTGGGGACCCACCCATTCTCTGAGGCCCTGCCCCCGCTCACTCCATCCCTCCTCCGTTGCTTGCTTTCCCCCACCCTTGCTTACTTGCTCATTTTCACCAAGCTGGGGTAGGGGGTTGGAGTGTGGGAGGGGGTGAGGACTCCAGGAGGAGGTGCAAGCTCTGGGTGGGACCGGGGATTAGGGGCTTGGGGTGCAGGAGGGGGCTCCAGGCTGGGGCCAAGGGGTTTGGAATGTGTGGGGGGATGCAGGGTGTGGGATCTGGGAGGGAGTTTAGGTGCAGAAGGGGGCTCAGGACTGGGGTAGGAGTGCAGGAGGGGGTGCAGGCTCCTGCAGGGAGTTTGGGTGTGGGAAGGGGCTCAAAGCTGGGGCAGGAGGTTGGGGTCTGGGAGATGGTTCGGGGTATGGGCTCTGGGCACAGGCTCTGGGCAGCGCTTACATCGGGTGGCTCCCAAAATTGGCTTGCATGTCTGGCTTCTAGGCGCAGAAGTGGCCAAGGGGCTTGGTGCACTGCTCTACCCTTCAGGTGCCATCTCCACAGTTCTCATTGGTCGTGGTTCCTGGCCAATGGGAGCTGCAGAGCCGGTGCTTGGTGTGAGGGCAGCGCACAGAGCCCAACAGATGCCCCTGTGCTTAGGAGCCAGACATGCTGGCTGCTTTTGAGAGCTGTGCGGATCAAGGGCAGGCAGGGAGCCTGCCTTAGCCCCACTGTGCCATCAACCAGACTTTTAGTTGCCTGGTGAGTGATGCAGACCGTAGCTGCTAAGGTCTGTTTTCGACCAGGCATTCCAGTTGAAAACCGGATGCTTGGCAACCCAACCATCGACACAGAATGGTGTAAACATCACTGTAAATCAACCTAAATTATGTCAACTTCAGTTATGTATTGTCATGCAGAACTTAGTGGTGAAAATCTGCTGGTGAGAGGTTCACTGGGTACATCCCTTAGCACTGTGAAAGGAAGCATACCATACTGTTTCAACAGGATGACAGCTAGGAAATCTGTTGTAGAGTTTTCTTGGTTTGGGAATATTTTGTCTCTTAATGCATAGGTATAACTGTCTGATTAGGAATACAATCTCTGGGACAAATTCTTCTCTTAATTACTCTGGTGTAATTCTGGATTAACTCTACTGAATTCAATGTAGTCACTCCAGGGTTACACCAGTGTAACTGAACTGGGAGCAAATTTTGGTCTAATGTTTGCAGATGTGCAATGGGATCACTTCCAATTGCTATGATTTTCTTAGAAAGCAATTTATTATAAAGTGATAGTTTAACTGCAATTTCTCATAACTCTGAATCTCTCATGATAACCAGCTTTACGGAAACAGAGGAATTGGAATGAAAGAAACTGCACTACTAAAACAACCAGGGATAATATTGTTACCTAAAATACAAGCTGGTCCACTGTGTCACATTTATCCATATCTATATTACATAGAAGCCTTCTGTTGAAACCATTCCAGGAATGTGCCATTCACTATTAAATCAATGAAGTCAAGGAGCATGAGAATGTACAGTTAGATCCCAAAAGAATCAATTCAGATTGCACTATAGAAAACTTGCAATGTAGAATGAGGTTAAAATTAAGCATGACATTTTGAAAGATCTGAAAGTTAGGAACTGATTTCATATAAAGCCTTCAGTGCATACATTCAAACAATCCTATTTGTGAAATCTGACTAGCATTGTGGGAAAAACAAACATTCTGAACACTTAAATAGCACCTTAGCAAATGTATTTTCTCTTATTTCAAACATGAAAGTTTATCTGTTTTACAAATTTTATGATTGTTTAGAAAACTGCTAAACACAAATAACAGAAACTTATTAAAATGCAGAACAAAAGGGGTAATTTTGCTGAGGTATCACACACTCAGCTTT
Organism: Gopherus evgoodei; assembly: GCF_007399415.2. NCBI lineage: Eukaryota > Metazoa > Chordata > Testudines > Testudinidae > Gopherus > Gopherus evgoodei. Next base: position 107,434,840 of record NC_044322.1, on the reverse strand, counting down.
TTCACTGTATACCACGTTTAATGTTACAAAACCAGATTCTCTGATGCATAAATATGATTATTCTGTAAACACATTCTTTCCAAGAACATTCTTCTGTTTCCTAGGGTCTAAAAAATATGGCAACAGTGTGAAACATTACAGAGCTCTCAGCATTTCATTCTCGCTCATTCAGCAACCAAAAATAAATCTTTGTTTTTTGTGCTGGTAGATAACACGCAGTGCCAGGAGCTGCAAAATCCTTCCCTTTTCTAGTAGTGTCTAGAACACTAGCCAGAGACTGGAAGAAATGTTAAACAAAACTGCTACTGCATAACCACCTTCTCCTGCACAAACTCTTTCAATAGGTTTAATACTCAGTTGCATTTAGAGAATATATTTGTTGAGATTAATGTGGCATAATAGCTGTATTGCTTGCGTAGTTTTACTTGAGGTTGCGTCACTGTCTCTGTTCAGACCTCCCTTGAAACAGAGAATTTGTAACATCTGTAAAAATTCATTCCAGGATTTAACTTGGTTTAAAAGCTCAGGAAATGTCTTTAAATTACATTAAATTTGAAACCTGCCCCCAATTTGGCTATTTAAAATATTTCTTATCGAGTAAGAAAGAGTCAGTTTTTTATAATTAAGGTCCAAATTCTACCTTTGGATTCACAGAAGCAGGTAAGGAGGGGTGTGTGGGTTCCAACCGACTTTTTTAGGTCATCAGTGGGAACAACCCCTGTGCAGAATTTGGCTCATAATGTCTAATTTTGGCAATGGACTTAATGAAGAGATTGGTATAAGGGACTTATAAAAGGACAACAAATACAGGTTCAGAGCACAAGAATAATTTTGTGGTTAAGGCATTGGAATGGGACTCTGGAGATTGAGTAGTTCAATTCACAGCTCTGTCACAGACTTCTTGCGTGACCTCGGGCAAAGCTCTTATGCTAAATCTACACTGCCCTGGGGTTCGGACTATGAAGGTGTGCATAGTTGTGTGCATCACAGTGCTGCATTATAACTGCCTTGTGTGGACGCTGTTGGTGTGAAGTAAAAGGTTCCTAGTTCTCATTAATGTAAGCTTATTTGAAGAGGACTACATTAATACAAACTAGGAGTCATTTACTTTGCATCCACAGTGTCCATACAGGGGAGTTATAGAGCAGCACTTTGGTGTGCACTGCTATTCACATCCCCCTAGTCCAAACTGGGACAGTGTAGACAAGCCCTTACTCTCTTAATGCCTCATTTTCCCATCTGTTAAATAAGGATGACACCATTTCCTTTCTTCTACCCTTTGTCTGTCTTACCTAAATAGTCTGCAAACTTTTCAGGACAGGGTTATCTCTTATTAGGAATTTGTAGAACCAACCTCAGCTGGGAATCTCTAGGTGCTACTGTAACATAGGTAACCATACCCATATTAATATTTTGTTATTTATGTCAAATGGCTTTTGGAACTCTTTAATAAAGAAAACCAATGCTTGTCTAATTGCCTTTTTTCATAGCACAACTAGTACCACAATTAACAACAAAAAAGTTTCTTTTAAAAAGAATTTGGATTAATTTTTTCACCAACAAATGATTCAACCGCACCCCACCCCCCTGAGCCTTATTAAGCAACGGAGTCCACTCACAACACAGTCCTCACTCTAAATCAAGCAACTGGCAATTGACTTGTTCTACAGCTATATTAGCAGTGAGACATACACAAACACAGAGGTGCATTTTTGTGGGAGAGGGGAATCAGAGTTCTTTCACAGGAAAAAAACATTCCTTCATGGTGGCTAATCATCCTCACTGTTTGCTGAGTCACATTCTCCTGAGGTGCCCCTAGAGGGAGAGAAATATGTTCTGGGAAATTTTCTATATTTAGAAACAAGTGAGGATCTCAACACTGGCTGCGCTGAGTAGCCATTCCTTCCACAACACTGCCCTGAACAACACTGACGATTCATTTTCCATATAAGACAGGGAGACCAACCAACAGTTGGTCTACTTACACAAACTCCATCTGCATTTGTAGGAGCAGAGCAGTATTACTGAGACAAGAAGACTATAACTGAAAATCTGAATCTGCTCCACTCTCACCAAAGTGTCTTTCTTTATCAGAGTTGAACACCACTCAATTTGAGTTGAACACACTTCACATAAGCTGGGCCAACTGTTTGTAGCAAGGGTAGCTGATTTCCATAGTGGAGTTTTATAAATGCTGTGGTATTTTTGCCACAGGAAACTAAAAATTTCTTCTGCTCTTTGCAGGGGTATACCATTTAAATTGGACCACTTTTGGAGGGGTGCGTTCTGTGACTCCACTGCAGTCCCGGGGCCAGAAGAGCTCTGTGACCCTGCCATGGCCCTGCTAGGCTTGCCAACTCTCCAGGATTGTCCTGGAGTCTCCAGGAATTTAAAGATTATCTCATGTGATAAAACCTCCAGGAATATGTCCATCCAAAATTGGTAACCATAGGCCCTGCGGCCCGAGGAGCTCACTCCCCCCACCACGGCCCTATGTACAAGGTCCTGCATAGAGTTCTGTGTCCCCACTGATTTCTGCAGGGGCCATGCTCCTGCTGGTCCCCTCCTGGTGCATGCCCAGCTCTTTCTGTGTTTCTGCACATATCAATATATGCTGAAAGGAAATACATGCGTATTATGCATCTTATTGGGAAATTATTTTAAGTGTTATGTTTCTTCTTCTGTAATAGCTTCAGTTAGCCATTCTTCTGTAGTAGCTTAACTCAAGCCAAACAACTTTTGTGTACTAAATTGTTTGTTTGTATCTAGTTTTGTAGTTTTATAAGATAGCTGCGTTATAGAAATAATTTAACAGAGACTTGTGGACATGAATTGTCAGTCTGCTTACACCCATTAAAAGCCCTATTATTCTTTCACAGCATGTTTTCATCCTGTTGAATGGAACAGAATGTATTTCTGGGAGTTTCTGTCAGTAAGATTCAGAATTTTGGTGCGAGATTGTTTGGAGTTGATGGTGAACGAAGAATTGTGAATAGCTGCTACTGTGACACTCATAAGTGAATGTCAGGGTTAGATTTATCTGTGCTTTGTCGCTTTAAGGACTGAAGGTCTGCCATTAAAGTTAGTGGCATCAATTTCAATACAAGTTGGGTCAGACCATTATACAGTATATAATATACCTCAAGCTTCCAGTCATCTTGAATTACAAAATATAGTTTCTACCTAGCTGGCCTTGCTGTGGCCTGGAGCAGTGGTTCTCGACCAGGCATCAGGGGCCCCCTGGTGGGCCGCGAGCAGGCTTGAGGGGGTCCACCAAGCAGGGCCAGCATTAGATATGCCAAGGCCCAGGGCAGAAAGCCGAAGCTCCACCACATGGGGCTGAAGCCTGGAGCCCCAAGTCCCACCAACCCGGGCTGAAGCTGCAGCCTGAGCAACTTAGCTTCACGGGGTCCCTTATGGCATGGCCCCTGAGCCACGCCATAACTCTGGTCCTGGCTTTAATATGCAGAAAAACAATTGTTGTAGCAAAGGCGGGGTAGGATATTGGGAGGGGCCACAGAAAAAAAAAGGTTGAGAACCCCTGGCCTGGAGGAAGCAAGTGAATACACCTTCAGTTGTGTTAGCCTGCATCTTAATGAGCGTGGTAAGGGTTTTTCAATCATGTTAAGCTAATATAATTGAATATGTTTGCCGTCAAGACAGAGCCAATAAGACTACAAGCAGAATGAAGTACTACTATTCAAGTACTGTTCAGGCCTTCTGATAGTGATTTTGCTGTGCAGCTCTTTTCCTATGTTAACAACTCAAAGTGAAATTGTTCTGCTGGAATTTCCTGTTTACTCTGATCACGTCCTGCCACGCCAATGTCAATAGTTTATGTCGTTCCCATTTATCAAATCCCTCCAGAATGTTTCCTTTAGGGTACTCTGGGGTTTTCTCTTCTTAATAATGTAGAATCTCAAAGGCTCTAGCATTATTTCATAAAAAATGCTTCTAGAATCTCAAATTATTTACTTTTATATTTACCCTCTCATTGATAATTGTTCTGATGATAAAGTAACCAAAATTGAACACAAATTTCTGAGATAAAATATAACCAATGCCTTGTACACTTGTTTTGTATTTCTCTAACTTGGTTGGGAGAAACAACCAGTACATGTTGGTTGCCTTTTGTTTAGAACAGCAATAGAACATATCCACAGTATTGATATCAACATTAAAGTATGGTATTTCATATTTGATATGCATATCTAACCCATGAGAAAGTACTAAGAAAAGTGAGATTTCAAAACCAACTTCCAGGATTTCCCATTGGTAATATCTTTCCAGCTGCTGCTGTATTCTCTCTATCCTGAAACTATGCAGTTGATCCTCTTTTGCAACTCCACTCTCTGAATGTAAACTACTCATTCATTAGTGAACCTCTCCCCATACAGTTATCTTCCCAACAATATCCTCTTCCTCGCTCTCTAAATTTTAATCTTTAAATACCACAGCTGATAATGCAAACATGGGTCTGGATTGCTTCCTCCTGTGGGAAAACCTGCACGAGATGTCTCAGTAGGGAGGACATGCTTGAGAGGATTCCCTGTGGAGTTTCTCTAAGTTCTACTAAGAGGATGGGTTTGCCATGGTTTGTAGAATGAGCTGTATGGAGGCCCTGTGCCCCTCAATTGTCCCCTCAGATCTTCTGCACCCTCACATTTCCTGGGAGAGTGACTGCAATGAAGCTGCCCCCTTTAAAGGGAGATCTCCATAGCAGAGGACAGATAAAGCAGTCCAGGAGGGATTACCTCTCAAAGGGAATATTTGAGGATGGTGGGCGTGCATCTTCCCTTCCCCATTCAACAGGGAAACATCCATTCCCCGTCCTCAGCCCACCCATTGTAGGAAGCCTTTCCTGAGGTCTGAGAAAATGGAGGGATGGTGACACAGTGGCAGTTGATCCCTCACTCCTTGCACATCAGAAATGGAGCACACACAATACGAAGCTCAGTGCAACCAGTAATCATTACAAAATCCATAGCTAATTAAAAAGGGCTTAAGAAAATTCAGACCCACTTTCTTTACTAAAATGAGATTTATATTTCTAACCTCATTGACTTTAAGTGGTTAGCTGAAAATCTTCCAAAGGTTGGTTTGGGGACAAACTAATTTTAGATGAGCACTAATGACTGAAAGCATAGAGTAAGAAAGTGCACCTCATTCTGTTCTGCCCTACTGCAAAGTCCTATAGGTACCAAAGAATCATTTCCTTCTGACTTCTAGTTCATCCTCATTCCCTTTTCTGAATTAATGCAGCAGAAAAGGTCTCCTTTGTTCCTTCATCAATATAATCAAATGGAGAGGCATGAGTATCCATGAAATAACAAAATATGAATTTCTGTTGAACCTCCTACTTAAACAAAGTGCTGGGTGCACACTGTGGGAAAACCACATGGTTACATATAACACTCCTAGAACTGATAGGACACTACACATTATACAGAGAACAATCTCAGCCTTGTAAAGGTCTAGACCAGTTTTTCTCAAACTGGGGTCACCGCTTGTGTAGTGAAAGCTCCTGGCAATCTGAGCGGTTTGTTTACCTGGCCCCTCCACAGGTCCAGCTGATTGCGGCTCCCATTGGCCGTGGTTCGTTGTTCCAGGCCAATGGGAGCTGCTGGAAGTGGCGAGGGCTGAGGGACGTACTGGCCGTCGCTTCCAGCAGCTCCCATTGGCCCAGAACAGCGATCCGCGGCCAGTGGGAGCCGCGATCGGCCGAACCTGCAGATGGGGCAGGTAAACAAACTGGCCCGGCCTGCCAGGGGCTTTCCCTACACAAGCAGTGACCCCAGTTTGAGAAACACTGGTCTAGAAATAGGAAAACCCTAGCTTTCAACAGCTTTGTTCTGACTCATAGTAAGTAGAGTGTACATACTTTAATCTTCATTGCAAGGCAGTGCATTCTCTAGGAGTTTATTTGTCATGGGACTATTTACATGAGGAAGCGATTTGTGTTGTCTCCAACTTTCCCATTGCTGGCCTGCTCCCTCTCATTCCATTACCACTCCCGTCCATGTCTCTGATGTATCCTGTTCCCCAGTGGTGCTTCAACTCCTTTCTCCCTATCACCTGCTGCTGCTTCCTCAGTAAACGCCATCCACAGTCCTCCCTCATACAACCTCCTCTCCACTTCCAAACCTTAGTTATCTCTTTCCTCAAAACAATCAGTTGGCACGAAGATACTGCTCCTCAGGTTCATGTTTTGGGGAAAGAAGCAGTAACCAAGAGGTGAGAGTGGAGTAGGAGTGAAGCCTGGAAAGAGAAAGGGAGAGGGAAAGAGAAATAGAGAGGAAAACGGAAAGAAACAGGGAGTGAATCCTGGGGAGTAGGGAAAAGCTATAGAGATGAAGGAGATACATTTTGAAGAGATTCCCAGCAAAACAATGCTAGAGAGTGTACAATGCAACTGGAACAAATTCTTTACTCTGTAGCAGGACCACATGGATGACCAGCTGGGATTTTGTAAAGCATATTGTAAAACAAGAAAAATTGCCCTTCCCATACCCTATGTGCTGGACTCTGGAAGGGAAAGCTCTTTCATACTCACGGTTTTTTGTGGGAAGAGCATGAATGTGAGGGAGCTGGCTTGAGCAACATGGCACAACTTATTTAACGCCCATAAGGCACTTTGAGATCGTTCAACTAAAGACAATATTGAAGTGCAAAACTATAAATGTGGGTGCTGGAGGTTTTTGCTAGAAGGGGGAAGGTATAGAATGGGGTTATGTGAAGCACAGTTAATGTCTGGAAGGCACTGTGAGATTCCTCTTCTGAAAAGTAATAATTAATATTAATATAATTATTTATGTGTTGTAGGAGTGAGGTGGCTGGAGAAGGAATGCGTTCCTCTTATTTTTTAACACTGACTGTAGGTCAGTATAAATGAATGAGCTCACCTACTAGGAGAGATAAAATTCCATCCACCTAATTGATTGTAGACTGCCTTTTCTCCATCAAATTTAAACTACTACAGTAAAGAGACAAAACACAATAAAGCTCTGAATTTATTGAAACAATAGCTGCTAAGTGAGACTGTTATTCATCCCAAACGTTTTTTAACTGTTGTGTTTTTGCTACATTGTTAGTGGAGTAATTCCATTGTTAGTGAACTCTTCCTCTGTCATTGAAACATTCTAGGGATGTTTTGACCTAAGGGCGATGTGTACAAACATTTTGATTGATTTGCTCTGATAGAGCAAAGCGGTTTGCTTTCTTATTTTGAGCTAGCCTTTTCTTATATTTTGAAATATTATGGAGTCATGATATTGTCTTATATGTGTATGGAATTTATCTGACAGCCTTCCAGGTGCCCTACAAAGCTAGACAATTCCACACCAACATGTCCATTTTCATACTAATATGTCAATTGTGCCTTATTTATTGTGATTTAATAACCAGTCATCAAAATGGGTAAAGTGGTTGGGTCAGAGTCCTTTCTGTACTGTAATAATGGAATGATATTAACACCAAGTGGGGAAAATGAATTTCTAAAACACGTGAGTATTGCTGATTTTTGTGTGTGCTGCTAAGGTTTTTCTGAAACTAGAGGTTGAAATTCCTGGGACCTTCCTGGAAGGACTCAGAGCCTCGTTGGTGCTCTGGAGAATTGATGGGGGGTAAAGGAAATCTCCTTGGGGGAGCAGAAGGGAAATGTCCCTCCCTTTGTCAATTCTTAAACATTTGCTACATAAACAGTTCCATAAACCCAGGCTCTAGTGAAAAATTAGCTACCTTAGAGTTCTATTCTCTCCTCCATAAGCATGTGCAGCTCCCATCAATAACTGGAGTTCCATGGGACTAGGGTTATACCTAATATGTAACTATAATATTCAGCTACATAGGATTTATACAAAAGCAAAATAAAATCTGAATAAAGGACAGGGCAAAACTGTGGCCTCTACAGATGGAAATACCTATTAGGTCATCTTGTCAAACTTTCTGCCTATTCTGGATTATTGGGTTTTTATACCGTTACAGATATCCTGTTAAACTATTTACTGCAGCATTAGTACAAGAATATTAGAAAGTGAAAACCGTGCCAAATATAGTCATGGTTTGTGACTTGTATGACAGTAGCATCTAGTGGCCCAAGCTAGACCAGAGCTTTGTTGTACTAGGTGCTGTACCTTCATATTGAACGGCTGTCCCTGCCCTGAAGAGCTTATGATCCAAACAGACAAGAGACACGGGTGGGAGAAATGAAGTATTAATATGTCCCATATTACAGATGAGGAATTGAGACACAGAGGGAGACTAAGAAGCAGGTTTTCAGAAGTGCTGCAGTTGGGGCCATGTTTTCAAGAGAGGTCAGGTCCCATTTAGTCACCTAAATCATGTAGCCAGATTGTGAAAAATCAGTGCCCAGTGGCGCCACCGACACGAATGAATGTTCAGCACTTTTGAAAATCTGGTCCCACATGACTTGCTCACAGTCACACAGGAAGTTTGCAGCAGGGCCAGGAATTGAATCCAGATTTCCTGAGTCCTGTCCAGTGCCTTCATGACAAAATCATCCTTCCTTCCTTCTCTAATCAGCTTCTTACAGAGCATATTAGATTGAGATTACTTTAACTACAAGATTGTGTAAATGATTCAGATGATGAAAATGAACATGCGTTGGACTGTTCTGTTTTGAGGCCATTATCGAGCAGAACCTGTCATCATCATGGACACGTCTTCTGGAATGGTGGTTGAAGCATGAAGGGACATATGAATCTTTAGCACCTCTGGCATGTAAATATCTTGCAAAGCCATCTACAACAGTGTCGTGTGAATTCCTGTTCTCACTTTCAGGTCACATTCTAAACAAGAAGCCGGGCAGCATTATCTCCTGCAAAATGTAACCACACTTGTTTGTTTGAGCAATTGGCTGAAGTAGGACTGAGTGGACTTATAGACTCTAAAGTTTTATATTGTTTTATTTTTGAATGCAGTTATTTTTTGTACATAATTCTACATTTGTAAATTCAACTTTCATGATAGAGATTGCACTATGGTATTTGTATTAGATGAATTGAAAAATACTATTTCTTTTCTTTTTTATAGTGCAAATATTTGTAATAAAAATAATATAAAGTAAGCCCTGTACCCGTTGTATTCTGTGTTGTAATTGAAATCAATATATTTCAAAATGTAGAAAACATCCAAAATATTTAAATAAATGGTATTCTGTTATTGTTTAACAGTGCAATTAATTGTGATTAATTTTTTTATTTGCAATTAATTTTTTAATCAATTGACAGCCCTAGCTGAAACTAATTATCAAACATGTATACGAACACAATTTGTTAGGGAACTGTCAACATGGCTTTGTAAAGGGAAATCATGCAAAGGGTACCAAAATGGCAAATGAAATTCAGTGTTGATAAATGCAAATTAATACATATTGGAAAACATAAGCCCGACTATACATACAAAATGATGGGGTTTAAATTAGTTGTTACCACTCAAGAAAAAGATCTTGGAGTCATTGTGGATAGTTCTCTGAAAACATTTGCTCAAGCTGCTCAATATGTGGCAGTCAATAAAGCTAACAGAATGTTAGGAACCACTAGGAAAGGGATAGCTAATAAGACTCATAGACTCTAGGACTGGAAGGGACCTCAAGAGGTCATCAAATCCAAGGGGGAGGGATAGCTCAGTGGTTTGAGCATTGGCCTGCTAAACTTAGGGTTGTGAATTCAATCCTTGAGGGGGCCATTTAGGGATCTGGGGCAAAGAAAAAAAAGAAAAGAAAAACTGTCAGGGACAGTACTTGGTCCTGCTAGTGAAAGCAGGGGACTGGACTCAACTCATTGACCTTTCAAGGTCCCTTCCAGTTCTATGAGATAGGTAAGACAGTATATATCATAATGCCACTATATAAATCCATGATACACCCACATCTTGACTACTGCATCACCTCATCTAAAAAAAGATGTATTATAAATTGAAAAGGTACTGAGAATATTAATAGACACGGTACTTTCTTCTATATAGAACTACAGCATTTTTCATCTTGAGAGAAAATATTTTTTTCCTTTAAACTCTTGATAATTATATGTAATGAAAATAGCTATTAGCTTTTGAGGCACTTTAGTGTAATGCCATGACCTATAAGTTCAACACCTAAGATTTCAGGCAGACAACTAAGGAGTTAAATAGTTTCCATGTTTGTTTTTCCTGGATCCTGTTCTGAGACTATCTTCCATAGCTGGAAAAGGTCAACATCCTACCATTAATACAACATTATTCCCCAAGTTTCAATGAAAAAGTTTTCATAAACAAAAGCCACTTTTTAACATGGTGCATCAAGAGCTCTGTTTCCTTGTGCTGTTACTCCGCCAGCACCTTATTATACAGATAAGACCACTAACGGAACTGAGTACATATTTTTTATCGTATTCTACATTCAGAATGAAAGAAATAGTTACTAAACTATCCTCCCAACTTTCTCTCTACAGAGATTAGAATACTTGGCCATTTATTATTTCTGAATTTAAATTTAATTTTTTTTGTTTAGATCTCTCTAAGAAGCCACATTGCATAGTGTGTAATACTTTTCCTATAATCATTATCTTCTTTAAAAATCAGGTTATGATGTTGAGGAACTAATCTGAAGTAATTAATATGTAAATTAGATACAATTAACTTAGGTTTGAACAGACACTGTGAATGGTTGGGCCATTACACTAATTGAATCTATTTCTCCATGTTAAGTATCCTCACACCATCTCAATTATCACTTCAAAAGTTTTTTTTTTCTGCTGCTGATGATAGCTCATCTCAGTTGATTGGCCTCTTACAGTTGGTATGGCTACTTCCACTTTTTCATGTTCTCTGTATGTATAAATATCTTCTTGCTGTATGTTACAGTCTATGCATCAGATGAAGTGGGCTGTAGTCCACAAAAGCTTATGCTCAAATAAATTTGTTAGTCTCTAAGGTGCCAAGTACTCCTGTTCTTTTCGTGGACACAGCTGCTACTCTGAAACCTGAAGTATTTTAGACAGCTATTAAAATATAACCATGCTGATTTTATCATAGTCTAAATGCTAAGAGAAAAACTTTAATATCAACTTCTATCTCCATTTCTCCTTCTGCAGAGGGGTATTTATAATGGTTAGCTAACAAACTTCACACAGAAAATATAGAGCTGTGCAAATAATGGAAGTTAAATTATAGTCTCCATATCTGTTTCTTTTATACAACTCTAGCATTGGTTGCATATGGCAGTGGTAATGAAGTACTCACATGATAATCTGGCTAAAAAAACATAACGGCACAATATTCAGAGAATGGAGAAGTTGTTAACATTCATCACTTTTTTTAGCCTGCAGCACCTGTTTTGAGAGCTCATCCATTTGCAATGCATATGATTCATACTTTTTCTCTCCAGAGAAAAAATGTGAAAGACTGATATGTTCTATCCAAAACAGGGATCCTTCTATCTTTTTCCTTAAGTCTTTCAAATGCAATGTGGAAAGAATTTCTTGTATCAGGGGTATCAGAAAGCAGGGTGGTATAATTTTCCAGCTGTTTATGAAAACAATAGAATTAAAAGTATGATGAAATCTTTTGCTTTGAAAATTTTAAATTGCTCTCAGAATCAGTTAAACTGGTTGTTTTAACTTGTTCTCTAAAACAGGTGCAGCAGAAACCTTCTGTGTACAGCTGTAAATGAAAATCTGGTAAAACAAATACTCTTTCAAGCTGTTTTACCAGGCCATCTCACTGTTGAAGTGAGAAGCACAGTGACAAAATCTGCATTAAACGATGTTTAAATAATATAAGAGTCTATTCCCTATTTGTCAACGTACAAATCTACTTAATGTCAGTTGGAGGGTGTTAGTGGAAAGAGAATCTAACAAGAACAACGATCATGCCCTTTCAAAACCTTTTCATGCACTTGTGGCTATACTGTGTCAGGGCCGCCCAGAGGATTCAGGGGGACGGAGGCAGAGAAATTTTGGGGGTCCCTTTCATAAAAAAATCGCAATACTATACAATACTATATTCTCGTGGGGGCCCCTGTGGTGCCAGGCGCAAGTTGCCCCACTTGCTCTGCACCCATGGGCGGCCCTGGGAAAAATAAACCTCTGCATCTCGGAACAAACCGAGTTTTGAGAAAACTTCTTTACAAGGTATCACTGGTTCTCAGCATCAGCTAGTGCTAAAAGGCACTAAAGCTCATTAAAAGGGTTGGACAAATATTTTCTGTCAAAACTTCTTCTTGATCGAAAACTAGGGGTTTTCAAAAAGCAGAAAAAAATCACGGAAAATGTGTGCTTTCCTTCAAAATTTGTGATTTTTTTAATTGAAAAGCTGAAATTAGTCTGCCAAAACCTGAATATGGTTTGGGGTTTCAGAAATGTGTGGCCAAATATTTGCTGCTTGCTCTGTTTGATTGTTTAAAGAAACAATAAAAAAATTCTGCTTAAAAAAAATCCAAAACTTTTGAACCACCTCAGCTTGTGACCAAATGCCTGAGCCCATCCAGTCAGATTTTTCCAGGTTTCTGATACTCTGCTGGCTTTCTTGACTCATATCTGTCTCCATAACTTTGGGTTCATTTAGGTTAAAACATAAGAACAGCCATACTGGGTCAAATCAAAGGTCCATCCAGCCCAGTATCCTGTCTACCGACAATGGCCAATGCCAAGTGCCCCAGGGGGAGTAAACCTAACAGGTAATGATCATGTGATCTCTCCCCTGCCATCCATCTCCACTCTCTGAGAAACAGAGGCTAGGGACATCATTCGTTACCCATCCTGGCTAATAGCCATTAATGGACTTAACCTCCATGCATTTATCTGTTTCCTAGAGACCGGCTCCATGGGGTCCCTCACAAACTGGAGACCGTTACTGTATATGAGTATCATAGATTATTAGAGTTACTGTGGGTTTGTCCTTAGTATAGCTTATGTACATACTCCACAAACTGAGCATTTGAACTTGTTCCGGAATCTGGGATGAGCCTATGTTGTGAAAACTGACATGCTCTAAATAGCACATGCATGTGAATGGACACAGGGCCTAAAATTAAATTAACCCAGGGGTTCTCAAACTGGGGGTCGGGACCCCTCAGGGGGGTCACAAGGTTATTACTGGGGGTCGTGAGCTGTCAGCCTCCACCTTAAACCCCGCTTTGCCTCCAGGGTTTATAATAGTGCTAAATATATAAAAAAGTGTTTTCAGTGTATGGGGTGGGGGGGTCACACTCAGAGGTTTGCTATGTGAAAGGGGTCACCAGGACAAAAAAGTTTGAGAATCACTGAATTAACCCCTCTGAAGCCTCAGGGAATGCAGGGGTGGGGGGTCTCCCTTGGTAGGGTTGGGAAGGAGGTAGGTTGTGTAGGATATTGCTCTTCTCAGGTGATCCCTCCCCCAGTGGCTAATTTTAAATGACATGAATCTCCCTATGGCACTGAAATTAAATATAGACTATAATTTGGCATTTGAGAAGTGAAAAGGATGGTAGCCCTAATGGAAACGCTAGCAGTTTGGCTCTTCTGCAAGCCTCAAACTGCTGAAGGAGCTTTAGGGTAGGGAAGGCTGTGCCTCCCAAACAGCCTGGCCCTTCCCCCTATCTGACACCCACCCACTTCCTTCCCCCCGACTGCCCACCCCCCTCAGAATTTGCAACCCATCTTGTTCCTTGTCCCCTCACCGTCCCCCAGAGACCCTCCGCAACCACCACCCTGGGACCTCACTCCTGCTCCCTGTCCCCTGACTGCCCCAACCCCTATCCACCCCCTCACTGAGTCCTGACAGACCCCCGGAGCGTCCACGATCCAACCCCCCCCATTCTCTGTCCCCTGACTGCCCCAACCCCTATCCACCCCCCTGCTGAGTCCTGACAATCCCCGGAACGCCCACAATCCAACCCCCCCATTCTCTGTCCCCTGACTGCCCCCTCCCCATGCCCTGACTGTCCCCAGGACTTCCAGTCTCTTAGCCAGCCCCCCTGGCCCCGGCCCCTTACCTCCGGCTCCCCCTTCACCCGGAGCCTCCAGGACCATCCCTCGACAGCTGCAGCGTGACTCCAGCGGGGCCCCTGAGCTCTGCCCTGCTCAGAGCCGCGTGGTCAGGGGCGGGGCTGCGAGCTCCAGGCCGAGCGGAGGGAACTCAGGCCCCGCTGGAGCTCGCAGCCCCGTCCCCATACCACGCGGCTCTGAGCGGGGCGGATTTCAGGCCCCACCACAGCTATGCTGCAGCTGTTAGGGGACACTGTTGGATGTGCTGAGGCTCTGGGAGAGGGGCGGAGGCGGGGTCCGGCCGGGGCCGAGGAGGGAGCCTCAGCCATTCTCATGGGGGCCCCTGCGGAGCCCGGGGCATATTGCCCCACTTGCCCCGCCCTCTGGGCGGCCCTGTACTGTGCCCTTGTCTTAGTTAGTTGAGCAGAGGAGCGAACTTGCCCTCCCTTTGCCAAGAACATCATAGTGGATCTTGGTTTGTGTGATGTTGTAACACTCTGGCAACTTGTTCTTTGAGAAGTTCTAGCACCTCCAGGCTTTGAGGAAAGGTCTTAAAATTCGGCAGGGAGACACTGGCAACCTTAATTCTGCCATTTCCTTACTTTCCCATGCTCAGTTTAGCAAACCACAATAATGTTCCTTTAATGTAATTTTTTAGATGTAATATCTATACACAAGCTTATTCCTACCCCTTACACAACTGTCCAGGAGAGCAAGAGGGAATAAGGATTTCATCTCTGCACCTGTTCTGCTATATAAGGGGTGTTCTGGGGTGTGGCAGGGGCTGCATATCACATACTCCCCTCAGGAAACAGAAATGAGTCAGGACTGTATGGTGAGTAGGTGGAGCAATGGCTCTGCCCCCTGTGATGTGCCATCCAGGAGAACTGGCTGGATGCAACGTCAGAGAATTATGTGTGCCATAAATAACGTTAAAAATGATTCCACTCTACTCCCTCTAATGAAAGAGAGGCGCTCTCAGGAATAATTGACTCTCTCTGAGGCACAAGGCCTTCTTGTACTTTCCTGGAACAGTGCACCTATACACTTCCAATTGCTATGGGCTGTGTGAAAATACCGTGATTTAGCCCAGTGGTTCCCAAACTTGGTTCGCGGCTTGTTCAGTGTAAGCCCCTGGCAGGCTGTGAGATGCTTTGTTTACCTGAGCGCCCGCACCAGTTCCCACAGCTCCCATTGGCCAGGAACGGCAAACCGTGGCCACTGGGAGCTGTGAGCGGCCATACCTGCAGACGCTCAGGTAAACAAAGTGTCTTGTGGCCTGCCAGGGGCTTATCCTGCAGAAACTACGAACCAAGTTTGGGAATCACTGATCTAACCTTGTGTCTGTAAGCTGTGGAGGTTACAGTGATATTATCAAGAATTAGTTCACAGGCTTCATCCAAGTAGGAAGATATTCAGTAATTCAGATCAGAGAAGTCAGATAATTTAATTTTCCTTTGAGATGCTATTATAATGCTCTGTTTAGGTTTCAAATTCATATGTTTGGATAATTCTTACCCAAGTAAGGACTTCTGTTGAGAGTTCCACATTTTAAGGGGCTTTACATTAGTCCAGGACTCATGTAAACCACAATCTTCATAACTTTGAAATGTTAACACACTATAAAATAGCTGTCTTGATCCTTTGACTGGTTCATAATGATAGGGCTTAATCTTATAATTCTGAAGATTTAGAGAAAAATGCCAGCAAGAGAATTACTATAGATGATCTAGTTGAGTTATATAATAGCACTGGGCACATACTAAGAATAGAAGTTACTAATTAGTGATAGGTAGATGTCATTTGTATTTGGCAAGCTGTTCAGGAAATATTTGAGTGTATTATAAACAAAATAACAAGGTTCAAACATAAAATATGACAACTGAGAGGGGCAAAGAAACAGAAACTGGGCTTATAGACTATTAACCCATTTCAAATGTTCCTAGCACTGTACAGCAGCATCATAGGGTGATCACCAGCACCCATCATAGCTAAGGTTAAGATTTTCTCACAGTTATTTTTAGTAAAAAAGTCAGACAGATTGCAGACAATAAACAAAAATTCACGGAAGCCAGTGACCTGTCTGGGACTTCTACTAAAAATAATGGGCGGGAAGGGGAGGCTGACTGAATGGAGGCTGACTGAAACCTGAGGAGGGGGGATGAGAGCCTGAGCCCTGCTGCAGGGAGGGGAGGCCACCACCCACAGGGGCTCAGAGCTCCAGGGTCTCCCTGCTGCCCATGGCGTCTCAGAGATTCAGGTCTTCCCACTGCTCACAGCTGCTCAGAGCTCCAGGTTCCCCCACCGCTCGCAGGAGCTGACAGCCCTTGCCACTCCAGGGCTGAGGTGGAAAATGTCACAGAGGTGTCTGGAAGTCACAAAATCCATAATTCTATGACATAATCTTATCCTTAGTTATAGCAATCAGCACCTAGCAAAGAGCAAATTATAATTCACATTCCCCAGGCATCAGTGACTAGCAATGTTCACCAACTACACAATATTGAATTTTACTTCCTCCGCAGAGCACATTAAAGGTATCAGGGGAGATTATGTCACACCAGAGGCACATATGGCAGCAACCGTTGTGAGAAACCTGAGAAGCATATGTACTTGGCTAAAGCTAGTAAGAGAACAATGGGGCACCAGCAGCAAGGTGTTCAATTTGTAGGCATATGCATCAAGGACAAACCAGAGTGACCATGCGGTTGAGGGAATGGGCAAAGGAGTGGATGCTACCAAAGCTCTTATAAATATTTGTTTTAACCATTTTGGTCCTCCTGAATTTTCAGAAGTCAGTTAGTCAACAGAAAATTAGCAATAATCAGATGACTACATATGGCTGATATAAGTATTGTTAGATAAGATTATTATTTGATTTGCTGATCCCTAATATTAATTCAGAATTGACTTTTTTTCTGATTTTCATTTCTCCATGACCACATAACGCAGTGCTTGCTGATATCAACCAATTCCCTAGTCTCTAAAAACTTCTGGGACTATTCAAGATCTGCATATTTTTTGATTTTCAAATAATTTCATACACCTGATTCATCCTGTCTTTCTGATCTTGGTCAGAATTATCAGACACTTAGAAGAACACAATATGTTGGGGAAGAGTCAACAGGGCTTATGTAAAGGGAAATCATACCTCACCAATCTATTAGGATTCTTTGAGCAGTTCAAGAAACATGTGGACAAGAGTGATCCAGTAAATATAGTGTACTAGGACTTTCAAAAAGCCTTTTACAAGCTCCCTCACTAGAGGTTCTTAAGCAAAGTAAACTGTCATGGGATAAGAAGAAAGGTTCTCTAATGAATCAGTAACTGGTTACAAGAAAAAGGGTAGGAATAAATTATCAGCTTTCAGAATGGAGAGGGGTAAACAGTAGAGTCCCCTGGGGTCTGTCCTGGGACCTGTACTGTTCATTTATGAATATGTTGATCTGGAAAAAGGGTAAACAGTGAGTGGGCAAAATTTGCAGACAATACAAAATTACTCAAGATAGGTAAGTCCAAAGCAGACTGCAAAGGGATCTCACAAAACTGGGTGATGGGGCAACAAAATGGCAGATAAAATTCAGTGTTGATAAATGCAAAGTAGTGCACATTGCAAAACATAATCCCAACTATACATCCAAAATGATGGGGACTAAATAAGCTGTTACCATTCAAGAAAGAGATCTTGGAGTCATTGTGGTAGTTCACTGAGAACATCTGCTCAATGAGCAGCAGCAGTCAAAACAGCTAATGGAATGTTAGGAACCACTAGGAAAGGGATAGATAAAAAGACAGTAAGTACCATAATGCCACTATATAAATCCATGATACATCCACATTTTGAATACAGCATGCAGTTCTGGTTACCCCATCTCAAAAATATATATATTAGAAATGGAAAAGGACGGTACAGAAAGGGCAATAAAAATCATTATGAATATGGAACAGCTTCCATATCAGGTGAGATTAAAAAGCCAGGGACTTGTCAGTTTGAAAATGAGATGACTAAAAAGGGATATGATAGAGGTCTATAAAATCATGACTGGTGAGGAGATAATTAATAAGGAAGTGTTATTTACCCTTTCACATAAAGCAAGAACCAGGAGTCACCCAAATAAATTAACAGGCAGCAGGTTTAAAACAAACAAACAAACAAACAAACAAACAAACAAACAAACAAACAAACAAACAAACAAACAAACAAACAAACGGAAGCACTTCTTCATACAACACACATTGTATGTGTGGAACTCATTGCCAGGGGATGTTCTGAAAGGCCAGAAGTATAATCATGCTCAAAAAAGAATGAGATAAGTTCATGGAGGATTGGTCCATCAATGGCTATTAGCAAAGATGGTAATGGATGCAATCCCATGTTCTGGGTCTCCCTAGCTTCTGACGGCCAGAAACTAGGAGTGGACTACAGGGGATGGATCACTTGATGATTGGCTTGCTCTGTTCATTCCCTCTGAAGCACCTGGCACTGGCCATGGGCAGAAAAGAGGATATTGGGCTAGATGGACCACTGGGTCTGACTCAGTGTGGCCATTCTTATGTCCGCTATGACTAATTGACTTAAGGAAACTTATTACTGCTATTTTCCACTTTTGAGGGCAGGACTTCTAACAATACTAGCATCCTTGTGTATGTCTACACAGGGATAAAAAACCTGCAGCTGGAGCATGGGTGGCAGGTGAACGCCCCGTTTGGGGAGGCTAACCTGTCAGCCCCACCCCTTCTGTCCACGTCCTCCCCTGCATCCAGAGCCCGAACCCCTCCTCCCCCAATCGCTGAAGGAGCTCCAAACCCTTTGCTCACTGCTGAAGTAGCCCTGGCCTGCCTGCCCCAGCTGCCCTGGGCCACTGGCCAGCCTATGTCAGCACAAGCTGCTGGCCTGACTCCCAGGCTGGCTGGCAGGTCTGAGCTCCACGCCACTGGAGAGGGAGCAGGGGCCTCAGGGCACAACCTGGGCGGGGCCATGGCCTGGGTTAGGGAGGTTTAGCCTATCCTGGCCTTTGATAGCTGCCACCCATGATCTGGAGCCCAAGCCCTGGGACTCTGCGAGGCTGGAGGGTCCCAGAGCTTAAGCTGGAGCCTGAGCCTGAACATAAACAGAGCAATTTTTAGCCCCACAGTCTAAGCCCACAAGCTCGAATCAGCTGACCTGGGCCAGCCACGGTCATGCTCCAGGTCTTTTATCCCGGTGTAGAAGTACCCCTCAAGAACACTGTCTCATAATTAAGCTAAATGTTTTGTATGATTGTGGAAACTAGTCCCTCTAATAACTGAACCTTGACTTTACTACTTTGTTCTGGAAAGCAATAGATTAACATTTCAGGAGGAGAATGACCCCATAAATAACTGTCTAGAGAAAATAAAATTTAAGCAAAGACGGCTATTTCCTATTTACACCAACCCCTCCCAAACCCTCCCCCCCCAAAATGCTATCACAGAAGAGTAAGGCGGAAGCTTAAGCATTTCCTTATCAGACCCTTTAGAATTTCTTAGTTAATGCTGTAGATTTGATTTAAAACACCTGGATCTCTCCCTTGCCAAACAAGTAAAATCTCTATGGGATGTTTCTGCCTTGTTACGAAATGTACTGTACACTCCAGCTGAATTCTTAGATGTTTAGTTTGTTCTTAAAGAAACAACGTACACTTCTTGCCAAATTTTGAGACCTAATCAGATCAGCAGCCATGGCAACAGAGACAACTTCTGAACTAGAAAAGTCTGCCTAATAACATTTTAAACAATATGCATCACAAGAACTGTTTATAAAAAAAGATGATCCTTGACACAATAATTTAAGCAGAGGCACAGGTGGGTGTAGAAAGTACAAAGCCTCCTGGCTGGAACTTTTTAGTTGTACTGGGGGGGAAGGGAGTGAGGAGTAGTTTGTAACATCCTTTTAAGGGGTGCTGTACACTCCCCATCCCTGCAACCCAGCCAGAAGAGCTAGCTGATACACAGAGGTAGTGAAGTCCTAGCTACATTTTATCCTGATCTGCATTCTGGAGAGTTGGTCCCAACGAGAAGTCTTTATTTCTTTCCTCCTCAGTTGCATGGCAGCATAAGGGACAGCGACAGCTCAGCCATCTACTGTAATTTTTAAATACAAGAAAGGTAATAGAAATTTGAGAAAACACAGACCTATCAACTCTCTGCCTGCAGTCTACAGTGGGGTTTCAAGTAACTAATTAACTGCTGCAGTAGAGATTCAAATATAATCTAGTATTGTGTGCTGGATTTGATCATGAGCTTTGAACTCAGTGGAATAGCGTCAATATTAGGAACTGTCTTCCATGAGCCATAGATTAAAGTTATGCAACTTCTAACAAACTATACCTTACTGTAAACCTATTTAAACAGATCTTCACCAGACTGGATGTGTGTATAAAGAATTCTGAAATATTAAAACAGAGAGACCATGTTTTCCAAGCACTTCACAATCATCCCTATTTTTTCCCTAATTTAGACAAAAAAGAAAGTTTGGGGTGTAATTCATGGACAGTATTATCTTATATGTAATTGCATCTGAAGAAGTGGGCTTTTTACCCATGAAAGCTTATGCCCAAATAAATCTGTTAGTTTTTAAGGTGCCTCCAGATTCTTTGTTGCAGTCATGGACAGTATTATCTTATAAAAAGCAAATGTTGACAGAAAATCCAGATCCTGGGATCTAAAGTGAGACTGACCACAATGAAAATAATGTTCCACAGAGACAGAAAAATGTGGTTCACTACAGCACAAATAAAGCAACACATCTATTTTGATAGCTGCAGAGTACAGATGGAGACAGATGGGACCAATCTAAAAAGGAGACACAGACTAAGATAAAGGCTTTTCTATGAGGTGAAAGATGTGATGTATGCAACCTCTCAGTTTGGTTCATGGTTGTTATTCCATGAAAATGAAACAGAATTTTGTCAGTTCAATACATAGATGCATGCACAAAATCAGCCCATGGTACGTCGTCTGGCTTCCCTGGAATCATACCCCGTTACATCAGGGCTTATGGTGGCTCAGTTAGCCAATTTCTGTGTCAATTTATGCTGTGTAAAATGCTAGAAAAGTCAGTGAGAATACACAAGGTCTAAATCAGTACAAAACATTGCCTGTAAAACAGCGATAGATAGCAAAGGCCACCAAGGAAATAACAATTGTAGGGTCCATGTAAATGCAAAAAGATTATAGATCTCTGCACCAAATCTAATATTCAAATGAGTTAGAAATATTTTTGGCTTCAAATATGAATGCAGATAAACCCTAATATTTCTTCAAAGAGGGCACCTCCTGAGAATGGTGTCTTCTTTGTAAATTATGTAGTTTTTGAAAATTTATTTTTATAAACACAAGGAAAACAGGCAAATTTAGAAAGGATGCCAAACAAATGTTCAGAGAATATTTGCTGATTAAATATGAAAATTCTTTTAAAACTAGTATGGTGAAAGTAGCTTAGATGATGCTATTACCGTATTCAATGCAACAATTATTTTCATGGGTAAACGTATGTTATGGGCAAAATACTGCCTTTATTGTAGAGGATTGTAGGGGGAGCTGAGCAGCATGCCTTTGCAATAAGCATCAGAACCATTCAGACTGGTGCAGGATGGTTCAGAACAGAACAGCATGCAGTGGGGGCTGCACCTTACTGCTGCTTCAAAATGGAAGGGGATGCAACTCCCCATCCAACATTGTGCAGACTGTGTAAAGGGGCCTAGACATATTCCCAAAATGGCAGAGAAGACCTCACTGGGTATGTCTACACTGTGATAAAAAGCCCACAGCACCAAGTCTCAGCACCCAGGTCATTATGCTCACAATGTTCAGGCTATGGGGCTAGAAATAAGAATGTAGATGTTTGGGCTGGGACGGAACCCCAAACTCTGAGACTCTCCCCACTCACAGGGTTTCAGAAACCAGGCTCCAGCCCAAGCCCAAACACCTACATTCAATTTTATAGCCTTGCAGTCTGAGCTTCGTGATCCCCCATCAGCTGACCAGGCCCAGCCATGGCCATGCTGTGGGTCTTTTATTGCAGTGTAGACATACACAATGAGGCCTTCTCCTATGCAATCTTCTTTCGGATGCACCAGTGAGATTGGAGTAACTCCACTGGCTACAATGGGGTTACAATGGGTAAAACTGGTTTAAGTGATAGGAGAATCAGGCCCTTTGGTTAATGCCCTTGAATTATGCCACAGCGGTTAAATCTAAACATTTAATGTGTCCTACATCTTTAAATATGTTACTCTTACACATAATTTAACACTATTCCAGAAAATCTGATGAAGAAACGGAGGACATTTACAAAGTGTTCCAGTTTTGAATACGTTTTCTAGTGGGCAAATTACATATAAAGCACTCCTCCCATAATTTTCTGCCTGGGACTGGGGAAATACCATTGCCTTCTCTACAGATCAGGAACTTAATGGTTACAAGTTTAGGGCTAGACTGTGACAATGGCAAAGCTCCTGCATGGAGTGATGTATGGCTGTGTCACTCCAAGAACAGCACAGAGAAGGAAATGTGCCTTTGAGAAGCACAATTTAGTTTCTTTTTTCCCCTTGCTACTTCTACCAGCAGAAAATTATGACACTTTGTGTGATCAGAGTCCCAGGAGGGCCATGCTGAGATTACTCATTAGGGCAAACTCCAAAGAATGGGGCAGACAATCCCCAGAACTGGTGGTTATTCTAATACTTAGATTCACCAATCCAGCAACAAAAAAGCTTCTATAATACCTTACTGGTTATCAGAAATACAGTTCTCTTAAAGCAACCCAGCCTTGAGCTCCCACTCAGACAACCAAGTCAAATATGATGAGGAGTACCTAAAATTTTGCTCATTATATAAAATGTTCTACCAATCCCAAAGGATCGGACACATTACCCACCAGGTTAATGAATATCTTAGATCTTATCCAAATACACACCTATAGCCAATTCTTATTAACTAAATTAAAATGTATTAAAAAAGAAAAGAGAGAGAGTGTATTGGTTAAAAGATCATTATACATACAGATATGAATAGAGTTTTTAGCTCAGTTTCACAGTAGAAATGGTAAGACTTAGAGTTGCAAAACGTCCTTTCAGAATTAGTCCATAGGTTACAGTCCAATGTCCAATATTAGGGTGATCCAGATGAGACTGAAGATCTCAGTCTTGTGACTCAAACTTGCCCTGATGAAGCTTGAGCAGATCTGAGGGCCCAGGAGTTTTTATAGATCCCTGGCAGGCTACTGTCAGCCTCCTGACAGCAGGTGTTCCTTGGGTGAAGAATAGTGTCTTTGAAATAATCTCCTATTTCTTAAGCATCACCAGTAATTAGCTACATGGATTAACATAAGGCAATTGCCTATCTCCTGCCATTTACATACTTCAAAGAGAAATGAAGACAGTGAAATCACAACATTCACAGTTCATCTGGGGGTATGGCTACATTTGGAATTTCAAAGCGCTGCCCCGGCAGCGCTGTGGGAGCACTGCCGCGGCAGCGCTTTGAAGTGTGAGTGTAGTCAGAGCGGTAGCGCTGGGAGAGAGCTCTCCCAGCGCTGCATGTAAACCACGTCCCTTACGGGTGTAGCATGCAGCGCTGGGAGCCGCACTCCCAGCGCTGCTGCCCTGATTACACTGACGCTTTACAGCGCTGTATCTTGCAGCGCTCAGGGTGTGTTTTTTCACACCCCAGTTGCAGCGCTGTAAAGTGTGAGTGTAGCCAAGGCCTAAATGTTAACATCTCCTTTTGGTCTCTGAATTAATAGAATACAGCGATAGACAGGAACTGTTGGGCTACATTGTCAGCCTCTAACAATATATATGTAAACACACAAAACCCACAACCATTATCTACTAATACGTCTCTAAAGGTTGAATCTGGGTCAATTAGCCTGCAAGTTGCTTAACCCTTTCTGGTCCTGTGTCACACTTTGTATCCTGGGTTAACTCTACTGGGCAGCATGTGGGCTATGAGAAGGGAGAAGAAGGTAGCCTAGAGTCAAGGCTATGCTCATTCTCCACCCACTTGCTTGAGTGATGGGGAAAACAACAGGCACACCCATTTACTCCTATGCCCAGACTCAAAATCCAGGTATCAAGCGGAGTGCACCAGTGATTGGTTTTGTTCAATATCTTCATTAATGATCTAGATGATGGGATGGATTGCACCCTCAACAAGTTTGCAGATGACACTAAGCTGGGGGAAGAGGTAGATATGCCGGAGGGTAAGGATAGGGTCCACAGTGACCTAGACAAATTGGAGGAAATCTGATGAGGTTCAACAAGGACAAGTACAGAGTCTTGCACTTAGGACGGAAGAATCCCATGCACTGCTACAGGCTGGGGACTGACTGGCTAAGCAGCAGTTCTGCAGAAAAGGACCTGGGAATTACACTGGACAATAAGCTGAATATGAGTCAACAGTGTGCCCTTGTTGCCAAGAAGGCTAACGGCATATTGGGCTGCATTAGTGGGAGCACTGCCAGTAGATCAAGGGACGTGATTATTCCCCTCTATTAGGCACTGGTGAGGCCACATCTGGAGTATTGCATCCAGTTTTGGGCCCCGCTTTATAGAAAAGATGTGGACAAATGGAGAGAGTTCAGCGGAGGACAACCAAAATGATTAGGGGTTTGAGGCACATGACTTATGAGGAGAGGCTGAGGGAATTGGGGTTATCTGGTCTGCAGAAGGGAAGAGTGAGGGGAGATTTGATAGCAGCCTTCAACTACCTGAAGGGGGGGGGTCCCAAAGAGGATAGAGCTAGGCTGTTCTCAGTGGTGGCAGATGACAGAACAAGGAGCAATGGTCTCATGTTGCAGTGGGAGAGATCTAGGTTGGATATTAGGAAAAACTATTTCACTAGGAAGGTGGTGAAGCACTGGAGTGGGTTACCAAGGGAGGTGGTGGAATCTCCATCCTTAAGAGTTTTTGAAGGCCTGGCTTGACAAAGCCCTGGCTGGGATGATTTAGTCGGTGTTGGTCCTGCTTTGAGCAGGGGATTGGACTAGATGACTTCCTGAGGTCTCCTCCAACCCTAATCTTCTATGATTCTATTGTTTTCCTGGGGGGAGGGGGGTTAATATTATTTTCCCAACTCCTTAGATTACAGTTCACCCCAAAGTCTAACATTCTATCTTCCCCAAAGAAAACCTCCTGTTTTTAACTCTTTTGCACCAATTTGCTTCTTAGTCATACTCCCATTATTGATCTAGAGAAACTTATTATTCTTTTACAAAATATTTTACTTCTACTAGCTGATCTGCAATATTCTGAATACTAAAGTTTATTTTGTCTAGTTTTTCAAACTAGCTTATAAAGATTTTGGCAGTTACAGATCACTGCATAAGATGATATATTTGCTAAGTATAATGGAAGTGATTAAAACGCATGGTCCTCCCTCACCCTGTAGTAAGCAACTCATCACACCATACGACCTTGTCACTTGATTTGTTATAACCTGACAGCTTTGAACAAAATCAACTAAATAAGTCTTCGAAAGAAATAAGCCAGCTGAGAGAGACATGATCTGAGTAGAGGACAGGAAGTCTTCAGAATTCCCAGTTTTAACACTGTGACTCCCCGTTCTGTGGCCTTGGGAAAGCTGCTGTGGGTCATATTCTTTCATCCTTACTTATATTGAGTAGTACCTTACTCCATGAGCAGCTGCATATATTTCTTAATTGGTATATAACCAAGTAGTACTACCCAATGTGGGTTAGTCTGGTAGAATCACTTGAACTAGCGCTGTCGAAATCCTGCAGTTTGATTTGCAAGTGTTAGAAGTAAAAAAACCAAAATAACCCCCCCCCCAAAAAAAAACCCCACCCCGAAAAAAAAAACAACCAACCACACACTGCAGATTTACCTAGGGATCTGTTGTGCCATTTAAACACACATCAGAGGAAGGAGTACTGCAGAGACGAATCACCCCCCGGGGGACCCAAAGAGGAATACTTGTGCATGCAAGGGGAGCACATTCACTACTATACCCCTTTAGAGGTTTTAACCTACACCTCTGTGTGCTGGTCCCATTCCATAGGCTCGTGAGATGTGTGGGACCATGGTTGCTCCTTCTCAGGCTTCTCTCTCAGAGTGCCTTTGCAGTCTTGGAGATGCAGTGACAGAGCAGTCCCGGAGCACCTCATCTTATCCTTATGCAAGCCACACAAGGTATAAGGGAAGGTTCTTTACAATCTCTTCCATTATATATGGCAAAAAGAGCTTGGCCTTAGAGATTTCAAGTGTAGCAAACTTGAACTGTCAATAAGATCTGTTCCTCTACCCCACAGACTATCCCTGACAAAAAAAAAAATTACTAAAAACCACAGGATTGTGTGCATAGTGGAGTTACAAAACATTTCTGTTGTTCAACGCACAAAAAGGGTTCTAGAACTGAAAATATAGAACAGTGAGAGGAGTTAATTGCACAGTTTCAGGAGACTAATGTGGCGCTAGAACAGTTATATTTGAACTATAAGTGTTTTCCACAGAAAAAATATTTTAACTACAAACTAGCAAGCTAGTTCCCATGCCCACTAATACCAAATAAGCCAACTGAATCAGTATGGAACCAATACTCCCAGAATGGTGCTAGAGGTCATTTTGCTGTTGAGTTCTTGTCCTGTAAAAGGATGCTGAGGTCCTAACCATCCAGATTCAACTTTTGTTATTATTATTTGTTAAGTGCTAACAATGTTGGCACAGTACAAGACACAAAATGCCCCACAGAGCTCTTGCCTTCCCCAAAGAACTTACATGCTAAGCAAGACAGACGTAGCATGCAGGGAGAACGGCAGATGAAGGAATGACTACATTTAAAAAAATATATAGCTTATTTTATTAACTTATCTTCTGGGTAATATGGAAGAAGGAAGCCTTAGGGTTGGATTTAAATGAAGAGGTTAGTAGGCTGGCAGACTGGAACGGAGAGGATATTTTATTCATAAAGAGGTGGTTTAGAGTAAGACATGGCATTGCCTGAGAGAAGCTAACAAATAAGGCACCAAGGTTAACATAGATAGAACGGAGGGTGTTGAGATGATTAACAAGAACCAAGATCTGAGAAGCTAGTAAGGATGAAGAATTCAACTAGTGACAGTAGACAAGGAAGAACCAGTAGAGGGATTCAAGGAGGGTGGTAATCATGTAGTCAAAATGATGGACAAGGAAGATTTTAGCAGGGGCATTATGAATGGGCTGCAGGAGGATGATATGAGCAGTGAGAAGGTTGAGGAGAAGAAGGATGAACTTTTGGATTTTAAATCAGTATTAGGCTCTGCCACTGAAATTGCAGCCAAACCTACCAATTGTTAGAAAATCAGTAAAGACCTAAGAGGTACCTTTAATTAGCAAGGTTATATCTGCAAGAATAAATTTAATAGAACTATAGGATGTGCATCTATAGAGACAGTTAAATACTGAATTTCATATTTAAGAGTGGGAAAATACAGCCATATGAATGCTGGTAAAAAAAGACTTCTTTGTGTTATATATCTGGGGAAGTGCGAGACAATAGGGAATCTGAAAGACTAAGTTGTTTCATAGACAAATAATTTTATTTCAAAGAAAAATTGCTTTACGTTTTAAATAGTTTTTAATTTGTTTGGCCTTGCAGATTCACCGTTGTCCAGCAATGTCTCCAATGCCTAAGACAGAAAAGTATTCCAATAATAAGTGCTTTAATTCTAGTGTGTTTTGATGCCCATGTTAACTGCAAGTTAGTATATTTTAAGAAGACAGCAACATATTCCTTTAACTGAAGAAAGAGGCTAGTAGTAAGTTATCAGCAATACATATATCACATCAGCTGCCTTCTTCTGACTGCTTTGCAATAGTTACGCTCATGCTGGCATTTCATTTATAAACGCTTCTTATTTAAAGTGTATAGCTTGGCATAAAGGGACTGAGTGTAGGCAGTGGCGGCTCTAGACATTTTGATGCCCCAAGCACAGTGTCATGCCGCAGGGGGCGCTTTGCCGCTCGCCAGTCCCGCGGCTCCAGTGGACCTCCCGCAGGCATGCTGCCAAAGGCACACTGCCTGCTGCCCTCCCGGCGACCGGCAGAGCGCCCCTCGTGGCATGCCGCCCCAAGCACGCACTTGGTGTGCTGGGGCCTGGAGCCGCCCCAGAGTGTAGGAGTGGATTTTTCCCCCAAATTTGAAATAAAAAATCTTTGTAGATGTTTGCAAGTTGTTTGGATTCTCACCACTGCAAGGTTTTCTCCAAAACTATTTTATTGACTTTTTCAACTGGGTAATCATTTATTTTGGCATCCAGATCTGAGTATATACAGCATTATATAATTTATTTGATGACTTTCATCTATTTTTAGGGCTGTCGATTAATCGCAGTTAACTCACACTAAACTCAAAAAATTAACTGTGATTAAAAAAAGTAATCACAATTAATCACACCGTTAAACAATAGAATACCAATTGAAAATTATTAAATATGTTGGATATTTTTCTACATTTTCAAATATTGATTTCAATTACAACACAGAATACAAAGTGAACACGGCTCACTTTATATTATTTTTATTACAAATATATGCACTGTAAAAATGATAAACAACAAAAATAGTACTTTTCAATTCACCTCATACAAGTACCATAATGCAAGCTCTATCATGAAAAGTATAACTTACAAATGTAGATTTTTTTTGTTACATAACTGCACTCAAAAACAAAACAATGTAAAACTTTAGAGTCTATAAGTCCATTCAGTCCTACTTCTTGTTCAGCCAAACAAACAAGTTTGTTTACATTTATGGGAGATGTTGCTGCCTGCTTCTTATTTACAGTATCCCCTGAGAGTGAGAACAGATGTTCACATGGCACTTTTGTAGCCAGAGTTGCAAGGTATTTACACGCCAGATATGCTAAACATTTGTATGCTCCTTCATGTTTCAGCCATTTCGGAGTACATGTTTCCATGCTGATGATATTCGTTAAAAAATAGTGTGTTAATTAAATTTGTGACTGAACTCCTTGGGGGAGAATTGTATGTCCCCTGCTCTGTTTTACCCGCATTCTGCCATATATTTCATGTTATAACAGTCTCAGACAATGACCCAGCACATGTTTGATTTATGAACACTGTCACTGCAGATTTGACAAAATGCAAAGAAGGTACCAATGTGAGATTTCTAAAAAATAGCTACAGCACTTGACCCAAGGTTTAAGAATCTGAAATGCATAATACCTGAGAGGGACAAGGTGTGGGGCATGCTTTCAGAAGTCTTAAAAGAGCAACACTCCGATGCGGAAACTACAGAACCTGAACCACCAAAACAGAAAATCAATCTTCTGCTGGTGGCATCTGACTCAAATAATGAAAATGAACATGCATCGGTCTGCTCTGCTTCGGATCATTATTGAGCAGAACCCGTCATCTGCATGGATGCGTATCCTCTAGGATAGTGGTTGAAGCATGAAGGGATATCTGAATCTTTAGCGCATCTGGCATGTAAATATTTTGTGATGCTGGTTACAACAGTGCCATGCAAACACCTGTTCTCACTTTCAGGTGACACTGTAAACAAGAAGTGGGCAGCATTATCTCCTGCAAATGTAACCACACTTGTTTGTCTGAGCGATTGACTGAAGTAGGACTGAGTGGACTTGTAGGCTCTAAAGTTTTATAGTATTTTATTTTTGAATGCAGCTATTTTTTGTACATAATTTGACATTTGTAAGTTCAACTTTCAAGATGAAGAGATTGCACCATAGTACTTACATCAGGTGAATTGAAAATATTTTTTTTTACAGTGCAAATATTTGTAATAAAAAATAAATATAAAGTGAGCACTGTACCTTTTGTATTCTGTGTTGTAATTGAAATCAATATATTTCAAAATGTAGAAAACATTCAAAAATATTTAAATAAATGGTATTCAATTATTGTTTAACACCGCTATTAACGATGATTAATTTTTAATCACATGATTAATTGCAATTAATTTTTAATCGCTTGACAGTCCTACTCTTTTTATTTTCAGAAACATGAATTTCTCAAATGTATTAATTTCTTCAGCAAATAATTATTGGCATGTGGATTATTCATGAACTGCAAATATTCAAAATTTGAATATCACACTATGTTCAGTGATAACATAAGTCAGGTGGTATTGTTTCTGTTTCCTGTTGATTTTATATGTATCAAAAAAGCGCAAATTTCCTATTGAATTGTAAAATCATATTGCTGTTATGCAGTTTGAAATATTTAGTGAATATGCAACATAACTTCCTTTTACAAGAATTTTTATTTGTAAAGCACAAGCATTTGTATATGCAATAAGTGTGAACACAAGAGTTGTGAATATAGATAAATCAAAATTCACATGGGAAGAAATATTCCAGAATCACAATTTTTGTACTATTCACCTAGCTCAAATTTTATGTGATTCTTACATCCTTGAATATACTCTTGGTTAACTATGTGGACTGCCTGTGATAATATATTCAAGTAGGAAACTTAAAATGAAGAAAGCCATTAAGAGGAGGAGATATTTCACTGGTATTTTTAGGACTTTATTTTGGGGCTAGATTTTTTTTGAAGATGGTATGTGGCCATCTATATATCCTTAAGATGAATGCAATGAGACATGGACAATGAAACTACACAAAACTTACTTTGTTGGTAAAAATCAAAAGCCATTTCATTCCAGATAAGGATAAAGCAAGACTTCTTTAGCTGTAGGAGGAAATAATGTTGAACCAAAAAAGCCTTTAATAATGTCAACTATCTTGTTTGAGAAGATGAGTAATGGAAAGCTAAATTGATCACAAAGATGAATAAGATTAGTCAGTTGAAACTGGAACTCAGAATGAATAAAAAGCTTCTCAGATTCTACCCAGTATCATTTAAAACTGTTACTGTACTTTTCTACACAATAATAACAGAAAGTAAAGATGTTTGTCCTGCTGTTTGCCATATACACATTCAGAGCATCATTTTTTTACATTCCTAAACAAAAAATATAAAATTAAATTTATGAAATGACTTCACAACTCTACAATCAACTGAAAGTTCTTGATTCATTGTGGTCAGTGATGTCTAGAGAGCTGAGTAAATTCTTGGGTCAGATTGTTTTCCCCTATTTTCAAGTGTAAATTACACTTTGTTATGGCACTGATACAATCCAGACAGCATGTTTCAGGGTAATTATTATATTTCTCAAGGGGTTAGGCACTAAGGCTTTGGCTTCAGGCATTACACCACCACCTAATTGTGCATTTATTGCACAGAAATACTTAGTTCACACTGGGTCCTGTTTTGCAACCCTTGCTCATTCTGAATAGTACTTACTTATAAGAGCAAGTACATTACTGGATGAGGGCTGAGACTGTAATTGGCAGGGCCAGCTCCAGGCACCAGCCCAGCAAGCAGCTGCTTGGGGCAGCCAACTATGAGGGGCAGCACATCCGGGTCTTCGGCGGCGGGTCCTGCACTCCTTCTCAGAGCGAGGGACCAGCCACCGAATTGCCGCCAAAGACTGAAGTGGAGGGGGTAGAGCTGCAGATAGCGATCGCGGCTTTTTCTTTTCTTTTCTTTTCTTTTCTTTTTGCTGCTTGGGGCAGCAAAAACCTTGGAGCCAACCCTGGTAATTGGGTAGCCCATGAATGGGTGTAAAAGGGTTAGTTCCAGTCATAATTTAGCCCTGAGATTACAATATTACACCCCCATAGTATAGGTGATTTCTATGACATGTATCTAAGGTTTTACAAGAAGTTTCTCAGTAGGATGCTTGTTTCTATTTTCTTCGTTTTTGTCAGATGGGACCAAGCAACACTGACCCATTTTCCCTTTTTCTCATTTGGTAACTATTAAACCATTAACAGAATCTCTTGTGTCTGTGACCCTGACAAATCAGGAATGTGGGAATGGGGGGATTGTCATAATGAACAGTTATGCCTCCAGGGAAATCAAAGTATATTTGTTTCTCAATACTGTCATCTTGCCATCATATCTGCTTTGGAAAGATTCTTCTATGCCTATATGTGTTTGAAGCATTTATAAGTATTGACAGTAGTTTTCAATTTGGGGGGAATGTGTATATCTAAGATTCTTTCTTTTTAAAATGTCTCTCTTATAATTGATACTGTTAGTTGGATCTGATTTTAAACACAAATCAAGGGCTTCAATATGAGCATTCTACTGAGATTTTTATTTCAATTTGTACTGAACATTTATTTTGAAGAGTTTTAGATACACGTCATGTTTTGTGATTTATTCTCTCCAGACTTCTAGATTCATTAAAAAAAATAGTCTGAGTGATCCGACAAAAAAGGCATTGCTGGCACACTGAACTATCTTTACCTCTCATGGTTTCTATTACTCTAGTCCACTAGAAAAACAGTAACCAAAGGGTTCAAGCACTGTTAGATTCATATGAAAAGTACAAAGTTAGGTTTCAATAGGGAGCACTTCCTCACTTTCTACAGAAAGAGCAAAATGTTTCCTTCATTTCCATTTCCCATAAAGCCTTCTAGGTTGACTTCTAAACAAGCTAAGGATGCAATATGCCCTACAGTTGCTTATTATATTGTAAGCATTTATTATTGGTTCCTACACAGTTGCATTAACCATTTAAAAATGTAAATGACAAACTAGTATTAGAGGGGTAGTCTGGATCTGTAAAGAGCAACAAAGAGTCCTGTGGCACCTTATAGACTAACAGATGTATTGGAGCATAAGCTTTCGTGGGTGAATACCCACTTCGTCAGACGCACTGCGAAAGCTTATGCTCCAATACATCTGTTAGTCTATAAGGTGCCACAGGACTTTTTGTTGCCAATGACAAACTACTTTGTCCAATGTATTGATTTGTTAAAGCCATTAAAAAAAATTCTTAACTTCTAGAAGTACTACAAAAACAAACAAACAAAAAAACAAACCAACCCACCCTAGAATACTTGGGATCTGGAAAGTGTGTTTTCATGGCATAATAAACAAACACGAGAAGATATTGTTTTCAGTTAAAAATTTCTCTGCTTTTGTCAGATCCCAGTTTCTCATGATTGCAATCCACACCTCTGTTCTGTTTTTTAAAAAGAACCAATTCATGCAGTAGTTTATATTCCAGAACTAGCCTTTGACAACTAGCAAATATACAAATTATTTACAATGTAAGAACGTAAGAATGGCCATATTGGGTCAGACCAATGGTTCATCTAGCCCACTATCCTGTCTTCATACAGTGGCCAGTGATAAGTGCTTCGGAGACAATGAACAAAACAGGGCAATTATTGAGTGATCCATCCCCTGTAATCCACTCCCAGCTTCTGGCAGTCAGAAGCTTAGGACATCAAGAGCATAGTGTTGCATCCTCGACCATCTTGGCTAACAGCCATTGATGGACCTAGCCTCCATGAACGTATTTAATTCTCTTTTGAACCAAGTAACATTACTGGCCTTCACAACATCTCCTGGCAATGAGTTCCACAGGTTGACTGGTCATTGTGTGAAGTACTACTTTCTTATATTTGTTTTACATCTGCTACTTATTAAATTCATTGTGAGGCCCCCGGTTTTTGAGTTTTATGAAGGAGTAAAAACTTCCTTATTCACTTTCTTGTCACCATTCATGATTTTATAGATTGTTGTCATATCCCCTCCCCTTAGTTGTCTCTTTTCCAAGCTGAACAGCTCCAGTTGTTCCTCATATGGAAGTTGTTCCATACCCATAATTTTTATTGCCCTTTTCTGTACCTTTTCCAGTCCTAATATATCTTTTCTGAGATGGTGTGATCAGAACAGCATGCAGTATTCAAGGTGTGAGAGTATCATGGATTTATATAGTAACATTGTGTTATTTACTGTCTTATCTATCCCTTTCCTCATAGTTCCGAACATTTTATTAGCTTTTTTGACTGCTGCTGCATGTTGGGCAGATGTTCAGAGAACTATTCACAAGGACTCCAAGTTCTTTCTTGAGTACTAACAGCTAATTTAGACTGCCTTCTCTTTGTATGTATAGTTGGGATTATGATTTCCAATGTGTATTAATTTGCACTTATCAACACTGAATTTCATCTGCCATTTTGTTGTCCAGTCATCCAGTTTTATGAGATCCCTTTGCAATTCTTTGCAGGCTGCTTTGGACTTATCTATCTCAAAACATTTTGGAACATCTGCAAATTTTGCCCACTCACTGTTTACTCCTTTTTCCAACTCATATATGAATATATTTAATAGCACTGGTACCAGGACACATCCCAGGGGATACCACTATTTAATTCCCTCCATTCTGAAGACTGACCATTTATTCCTACCCTTTGTTTCCCATCTTTTAATGAGTTCCCGATCCATGAAAGAACCTTTCCCTCTTATCCCATGACTACTTACGTTGCTTAAGTGCCTTTGATGAGGGACCTCATCAAAGACTTTCTGAAAGTCCAACTACGCTATATCCACCAGATCATCCTTGTTCACGTCTGTTGACCCTCTCAAAGAATTTTAATAGATTGGTGAGACATAATTTCCCTTTACAATGCCATGCTGACTATTCCCCAACAAATCCTGTTATCTGTGTGTCTGATAATTCTGTTCTTTACTGCAGTTTTAACCAATTTGCCTTGTACTGAAGTTAGGTTTATTGGCCAAGGATTGCCTCTGAAGCCGTTTTAAAAAATTGGCCTCACATTAGCTATCCTCCAGTCATCTGGTACAGAGGCTAATTTAAGTGATAGGTTACATACCACAGTATGTCGTTCTGCAATTTCATATTTGAGTTCCTTCAGAACTCTTGAGTGAATACCATCTAGCCTCGGTCACTTATTACTCTTTAATTTATCAATTTGTTCCAAAATCTCCTCTACCAACATCTCAATCTGGGACAGTTCTTCAGATTTGTCACCTAAAAAGAATGGCTCTGGTGTAGACCTCTCCCTACATCCCTGCAGTGAAGAATGATGCAAATAATTCATTTAGCTTCTCCACCATGGCCTTGTCTTTCCTTAGTACTCTTTTCTACTTATCACAGATGTTAACAAATTGTTTCTAAGCAAAACAATAAGCAGGTGGTATAGCATTTTTTGTACAACTGTGCATTTACTTGCAGCTGTCACAAAATAAACTTCATGTTAGACGATTCTGATGTTTTTTAAAATGTTCAGAGTTAATTATTCTATAATGTCATATACCAATTTAACACAGGGCAATTCACTAACAATTACAGTTTATTTATACACATATATATATATACACACACACTAATTCTGTGTGATGTTGCTTATATTCAAACTATGGAACCAGTCCTGCAGCTTTTACTTAGCTGAGTAACCTTTATTAAGGGCCAAATCCAGAGAGATGTTGACCACTCACTCAGAGATGGAACTGAACACCTACTAATAGGTGCTAAAGGACCTCAAGATCTATAAAAATCAATGGAACTGACTCCATCACTTACCCTACTAGCTGACAGTTTCACTGTTCTATAGGAACATTACTGTGCTGAAGGTCATAGTAATGGAGAGAGAGAGAGGTAATTTCTCAGATAGCAAGGTCTAACTGTACAGAGAGCTTTGAATATCAGGATGGAGACCCTGAACTGGGTTCAGTACTCCTTGCAAAGAACAGAGCCCTGGGTTCACAACAGTGTGTGTTGCTCAACAAACAGGCTGCTGCATTGTGTAGGTGTTAGTGCTTTATGAGAACATGTAGCTTCAATCCTATCCATAGTCCTAAACATACTTTAAATTGTTGATTCCTGTAAACTAGTGGGCTAACTTACCAACCCCCCTGTACCAAAGAACATCTCCACCATAGGACTTCAATCTCTTTTCTTCCAGGTGTTAGTTCTTCAACATATCACTCACATCCTTTCCCTCTGATCTAGACTGGGGCCTTCCGCGCACCCCCACTAATCTCTACAGGATTACACTCCACAGGCCATCAGCCTGGGAAACAGGACAAGCCCCTCTTCTCCCTTCCCCTCCCCACCCTTTGCCTTGCAGGACCACACTCACAAGTCATCCACTTAAGAGTCTCATATAAACTGAGGTCTTCCTCCAACCTCAGGACTCCTGCTTTCTTCAGCTCAACTGAGCTTTTGCTGGCTTTTATGAGGACCAAGTGATCTTCAGGCTATCACCTCATCCCTATCCTCACAGTCACAGCTGAGAGGCAGCTGATTATTCAAGTGGGGCTGAGTCCAATTATCTTGAAGAACCAGACACCCCGTGGAAGTTCCCATGCACAGAATATCTGTATCTAGTTGACACACAGTCTGACTGCACTCAGATTT
Organism: Gopherus evgoodei; assembly: GCF_007399415.2. Taxonomy (NCBI): domain Eukaryota; kingdom Metazoa; phylum Chordata; order Testudines; family Testudinidae; genus Gopherus; species Gopherus evgoodei. Next base: position 107,398,629 of record NC_044322.1, on the reverse strand, counting down.
CCAAAGGACCAGCCCACAGAGAAAAGGGAGACAAGAATAAAGGAGTAAACACTCCAAAAAATTCAGAGGAACTAGCTCAATCAAAGTTCCCTTTATCCTCCCCTCCAAAGATCCAAATTATGAGGCCAGACAGGAAGCAGCCTGACCCTCAAGAGCCATAATTTTGAGCTTTAACTCCTTTAAGAAGAAAATGTACGTTTGATGACGAGTTGAAAATGTAATCCTGAGCCATAGACTCATAGACTTTAGGGTCAGAAGGGACCAATATGATCATCTAGTCTGACCTCCTGCACAAAGCAGGCCACAGAACCCTACCCATCCACTTCTATAACAAACCCCTAACCTATGTCTGAATTACTGAAGTCTTCAAATTGTGGTTTGAAGACCTCAAGCTGCAGAGAATCCACCAGCAAGTGACCCGTGCCCCATGCTGCAGAGGAAGGCGAAAAACCTACAGGGCCTCTGCCAATCTGCCCCGCAGGAAAATTCCTTCCCGACCCCAAATATGGTGATCAGCTAAACTCTGAGCATGTGGGCAAGACTCACCAGGCAGCACTCAGGAAAGAATTCTCTGCAGTAACTCAGATCCCATCCCATCTAACATCCCATCACAGACCACTGGGCATACTTACCTGCTGATAATCAAAGATCAATTGCCAAAATTAAGCTATCCCATCATACCATCCCTTCCATAAACTTATCAAGCTTAGTCTTAGAGCCAGATATGTCTTTTGCCCTCACTACTCCCCTTGGAAGGCTGTTCCAGAACTTCATTCCTCTAATGGTTAGAAACCTTCATCTAATTTCAAGTCTAAACTTCCTAGTGTCCAGTTTATACCCATTTCTTCTTGCGTCTACATTGGTACTAAGCTTAAATAATTCCTCTCCCTCCCTAATATTAATCCCTCTGATATATTTATAAAGAGAAAGCATATCCCCCCTCAGCCTTCTTTTGGTTAGGCTAAACAAGCCAAGCTCTTTGAGTCTCCTTTCATAAGACAGGTTTTCTATTCCTCGGATCATCCTAGTAGCCCTTCTCTGTACCTGTTCCAGTTTTAATTCATCCTTCTTAAACATGAGAGACCAGAACTGCACACAGTATTCCAGATGAGGTCTCATCAGTGCGTTGTATAACAGTACTAACACCTCCTTATCTTTATTGGAAATACTTTGCCTGATGCATCTCAAGACCGCATTAGCTTTTTTAACTGCCATATCACATTGGTGGCTCATAGTCATCCTGTGATCAACCAATACTCCAAGGTCCTTCTCCTCCTCTGTTGCTTCCAACTGACGTGTCCCCAATTTATAACTAAAATTCTTATTATTAATCCCTAAATGCATGACCTTGCACTTTTCACTATTAAATTTCATCCTATTACTATTACTCCAGTTTACAAGGTCATCCAGATCTTCCTGTATGATATCCCAGTCCTTCTCTGTGTTAGCAATGAGCCATGCCCTGCAACCTTTAAACTGAAGTTTTGAATCAGACCTGTCACCATGGGGAGGTGGTAGAGGGCACCCACACTCAAAGCCACAAAAGAACATGTGTGCCTAAAGTGGGAGTTAGGTGCCTAAATCCAAAATGTAGGGCCACTAAGATCCTGAAACTCCCTGTTAAAATCCTTCTGCACCTACAATTTTGCTGCAAAGTCTCTGAGGCACCTAAATTTCTGCCTTTGGGCACGCACATAGCTGTCTCTGGGAGGCATCCACACCCCCCCCCCCCCCTTCACCTAAGCTCTCTCTCAGTCCAATGCAACCCTCAAACCAGGAGAAGAGAGCTGGGGCAACACCTCTCCTCTTCAAGGTCTGATCCAATAGGTGTGCTCAGAGCATGCCTATCTTCACACAAAAAAGCTGGGGGAGGAGGCCTCCCTCACAACCTTTAATCCAATGGCTGGGATTGGGAGACCATGTTTCCCTTTCTCCATCTGCCTGAGGGGCAGAAATGATTTGAACAGAGGCTGCCCCCGTCCCAGGGGAGTGCCGTAGCTCCTGGACTATAGCATCACTCTCACTCGCCCAGTGCATATTTAATTATTTATATAAAATGTATGGCTTCAACAGGAGGGATTGAAAGAGACCCATTCAGAATATTCCATAGTCCACTGGTTAGGGAACCCCCTGTTCAAACTGCTTCTCCTCATCGAGCAGAGCAGATAATTGAACTGGAGTCTCCCGTATTCCAGATGTATGCCCTAGTCACTGGGCTAAAGGTTATAAGGGAGGCCCCTTCAACCACCTCCTCTCCTCCCCTCCCCCACTAGCCATTTTATGTGGAGTTAGGTGAGTGCTGTGCTGTTCTTGCAAGAAATGGCTTAGACATCTGACTCCAGGAGAGACTTCACTACTGTGGATCCCAAGCAGAGACAGGCAACTTGATCTAGCCTGGATTTGGATGCCTAACTCCCTAAGAGGGGTCCAACTTAAGACACATCTATCTTGTTGGCATCTACTATTGGTTAGCTTAGGCAGCTCCCCGCCTAGCATGCTGGCTTTTGTGGATTGCATTTGCAGGTGACTCTCTTCCCCCATGCACTGTATAGGGAACCTAGGCACCTAATCAGGGTGTGTGGATTCCACAGGGTGGCTGGGTGCCTAAAAGTGAGGAATTGCAATGCTTAAGTCCCTGTATAGATCTGGGCCTCACTACCTTCACAATGGCCTCCTGTGCAGCCCCAGAGGCCGCTCTGATGTGAGCAAAGAGCACTCTGAGCAGCTGGTGTCTCTTCCCCCTGCAGCTGCTCAGCAGGAAGTCCACTGATATTATAGGTGAATGAGGATAGTGGCTCTGGCTGGATCTTTATCTACTTCCCTACAAGTCTGCAGGAGCTCATCTGTCTCTCTTTGATCCCAGGGTAGCCCTTAAAGTACGACTTCTGCTCTCACATGGCCACCTGGAGCAGCCGTGAGAGAAGAAAAGGAGGAAAAGCTGAAAACCAGCGATCAGTGATGGCTCCTTGGTTCTTTGCACCAGATCTGCCAGTAGTTGCTCCAACTTGTGCCACCTGGCAATAGTTTCATAAGAACCATATACCAGCTGTGGACAACCAATATGCAGAATGGTCCAGCAACTCCTCCCTGTGTTTGGTATGGTGGGGGGATGGAGAGACTGAGCTCCCAACTGTCATCCATGTCACATGATATTCACGGATCTGGCAGCCCTGGCACTCATTCCTGCAACCCAGCTGGATCCTCATGCATCCAGTCAGATGGTTAGCAGGAGCTGTACTAGCTCCTCTAAGTCACTAGGGGCTCCTACACTTCAGGCAGCCTCTCTGGCACCTGCTGTCTTACATCCACGCCTGGCCGGGTACCAGAACAAAGCAGCACAGAGGCTCAGGGTGGAGGAAAGGAAGAGTTGATTGTGGCAAGAGCTGCGAAGCAAGGCAGAAAGGGCTTAAACTTTATATATGTAAAATTAATGACACGTTTCCCTTTAGATCTTGCCAGCCAGCACAGATGTTTTCACAATAATTTGTAAAGTTTTTAATGTACTGATGAATTAACTTCAAGTCAGCAGCTTTTGATGTATAGTAATTAGCAGCAATCCAAAGGAGTGGTACTGCTTCTTAAGAAGGGGTCCTCCACCAAATTCTAAATTATACCCAGAGGCAGCAATGCTAATTACCATGAGAGCTTCATGTTTTCTTTATCCAATTGTTTGTTGAATGTGCTGAATTCCAAATGACCTTCAAAGGGAGGCTGATTATGTTGGCCACAGTTAGCCACAGGACAAGCAGATTCCATGCAACTTCTCTAGACCTCGTTATGAATGATAACTAATAGGCAACATGCCTATTGTGCATGGAGTGAGTCACCTCAAGAACAGAAAATGAGAATTGGGCCAGTTTATACTGAGGTTTTGTATGAACAAATACTCCCACTGAGGATTAGCATGAGATCAAACTCTACGCCAATTTAACCAGAGTCTCTAGTGGCAAAATGTTGTTGCTTAAACCAGATGTCCAGCTGAGCCTGTGACAGCCGAAGAGGACAACAAATATTAAATGCATCCAATGCACACACTGTCAAAGTGATAGTTTACAGAACTAAAAATAATTTTGTAAACATGTTGTGAAGTTCCTTGAATAAAATACCTTTTCCCCATTATTCACACATTTCTAATTAAAACTGAACTACAAATAACAAAATAAATGAGGAAAATATGTTTTGTGATAGCTCTTCCTTGGCTTTTAGTGGTTGGTTACCTATGACCTAATGGTATCAGGAGCACACTCAACTCTCAATTAAGTCAAAGGGAGTTGAGAGTAGTGAGTACAGCAGAATCTGCCCTAATTTGATAGTTTTTATAATTAATTTATAGTGGGCTTCCACTCACTAGGGCACATTAGTGTGTTTTTACTTTGCTATTTTAATATTTTCAAGTTTCTGCCCTACGCAGTTGTTTGGTTGGTTGCTCTTTTCTCCTCTTGAATAGATTCAGCAACCTGTGAAATAAGGGTTCATCAGCCAATACAAAAATACAAAATGTTTTAATCATAGTAGTTGGTAGTATTTCAGCAAGTAACTCTTTCCACCACCTCTAATGGGTATAAGAAACTTGATACTTGGCTTGTGTGACAAGGACGATAATAAGCAAAAACTTACCAAGCAAAAAAAAATACAATCCACCCAATTTCTTGAATCTTTTTACCACCACTAAAAGTTTTATCCTACAGTGCACCAAAAAGGATGTGCACGGAAGATGCACACCTGCTGAGCGAAGCATGCTGACTGAATAGGTATAGAGGCAGCAGCTGCTGAGGGAGTAATGTGTACCAATTAAGTCTGTGGCCCTTGCTCCTAAATCAGCTTCAATTGGAGCAGGATCTAGCCATCATAATTAAAAGCACGTAATGGCTTTGCACGTATCCCCTTCCATATGGATGCTCAATATCCAAAAGGCCTGCTGGGGGCATGGAGACTGAACATGACTATTACACTGTTGTTCAGTCCTAATCCACAATATGGTAATGAGGTGTTCTCCTGACATTGATATGGACAATCAGTAATTCTGCTATGAGCAGGAGTACTGCTGGTAATGTGTCGCTCCATCATCTACCTCCCAAGACAACAAGTAGCATCACCCTACGCAGAGGAGATCCTACACCTTTTGTGGCCTACCACCCTTCCTCTTCTACTGCCATGCAGGGTCAAGCCCAAGGACTGTAATAAGAAACTGAACTGGCACAAACTGAGTGGAAAGTGGAAAAAGGGAGCTCACATGGGACTCAAAAGACAGCAGCAAGGACGTGTGGCCTGCCTCTCCTAACCTTTTCTTAGCAGCAGGGGTCAGAAAGGGCTGAATTACTGTATCAGATGTAGAAGAGTCTGCCATTTAGGGCTCCTACATCCTGCAGCACTGGACATACACTCTTGCAAAGGTCAGGAGCTCTGCATGGCAACCTCATCCTGCAATGCTTTTCTTGCTCCCCTCAAAACATTGCTCCGGCCCCTTCTGCTTCATGCCAATGCATTCCACACAGTCCCAAATGGATCCCCTTCTGTGGAAGTTCTAAATCCCACAAACCTGATATTCCTCTGCTTTAATGCAAATAATGAGCACTGGGTATATATATCGTGCCCATTTTTTAGAAACATTTTAATAAAACTGAAGGTTACTAATGGTTTTATAATTGCTTAACATTGCCATATGATTCAGGGCAGCTTTGCCTCATAACAAGCCAGGGAGAAGTGGTTTGCCATATAACTTAGTTCAAATATGCTGCATAATGAAAGAGACCTTTGATAATAATCTTGTAATCCTCCACGCAAGTGCCAGATACTGTGTTTTGTCCCAGCATGTTTCTTTCTTAATTAAATCTTAGTTTCAGATGTGCGTTTAGTTGCTTCATTCAAACAATCCAAAACTGCTATAGGAAGAATAGTGAAGTAAAATAATAAATTATTCTTTTTCAGCGAAAATATTATTTAATGTATTTAACTCCTACAGCCTGATCCAAAGTGCACTGATGTTGGTGTGTTTTGGATTTGGCCTCTACAGTGCAACATAAAAGGAAGACATTGGTACTTACACGGCCTCCTTTTTCAGGAAAACATTCACATCCCCTACTACAGTCTCTTCCGCCACATGGTCCTGTGTAAGATTTTCCACCCTGAAAACAGAACGCACACAAAAATATTAAATAATGTCAGCTATAGTACATAGGACAAAACAGTAAAACATATACTTGGAATGGTAAGCTCCCTAGCAGTTATCCAAAGCAAAGACTAGGCCTTCTTAATCCATTCTTTCCAAAGAGGAGGATTAGTAGATTTCCAGTTCCTCGTTATACACATTTTAGCAAAATCCATAACAGCCTAAAAAAGCATTGAGTCTAAATTTTAGGAGTAATGCTCAAAATTGTCATTAGGGGATTAACACTACGAACTACTGTGACACAAGATTTTCTACACTGATATAGAATTTCTAAATGTTGTTATAACTCCACATTGTGAATAGTATGTCTCATACATCTTTTTGATGCCTCTAGCAAACATCTGCATTACATAAGCACAGCTGCTTGAATTCTTTGGGGGGGGGTATTGTATAAGTCACGTATCACAATGCAGTGGACCATTCAATATCTGATAATAATTGTTATTGTATTGTCAAGACCTATCCAGTATATTCTAAGTTTTATTGCATGCAATAATTTAAATTCCCAAAGCAAACACTCACATTTGTTGTGAGGTGCTCTTGGCTCTCATACGTTTAAGTTCCTTTTTTGTTAGTTTTAGGGCATACAAAATTTAAATTAATTTGGATTCAATATTTTCCCAACGTTTGATTAAACCCGGTAGCTAAAATGATAACATGTATCCTAGGAACTGAAATTGTGTCTTCAGCTTCCCAAAAGATTTCATATTTGTTTCAGAAAATAATCTCCCAGACATAATACTCCCCAACTTCATCCACTTTTTGTAATCACTAACATTTTGCTCAGGTCTGTTCATATTTTAATTAACTGACCAGCCAGATACAAACTCATCACATTATCTGAGATATGCACTTACTTTTTAAAATAATCTGTAGATGGAACGTGCACTTCCCTGTTAGTTCATGGGCTTTCATTTCCAGATATATTCCCCCCTACTCCTCTGAAACTCAAAGTGATTGTATAGCAGCAGTTCCATTCATTTTAACGGTTTCAGAGGGGTAGCCGTGTTAGTCAGTATCAGCAAAAACAACAAAGAGGCTTTGTGGCAGCTTAGAGACTAACAAGTTCATTGGGGCATAAGCTTTCGTGGGCTATAACCCACTTCATCAGATGCATGGAGTGAAAAATACAGTAGGCAGGTATTAATATAGAGCACATGAAAAGATGTGAATAAACACTGACTTGTTGAAAACTGAGCTGAATATCTGAAAACTGTGTTAATAATTAAATGACATTTCAGGAGCTTGTACAATTAAATTGAAGGTAAGAACCAAAGCTGTAGCTTAAAATTCAAGAAGTCTACTGAAGAAGAAGCTGAGGTCAGAGGCAGCATTAATCTCTCATATTTTGGTTATGGTCTAGAACAGTGGTTCTCAATCAGGGGTTTGAGGCCCACTGGAGGGCCATGAGCAGGTTTCGGGGGGCTGCCAAGCAGGGCCAGTGTTAGATTTGCTGGGACCCAGGGCAGAAAGCTGAAGCCTCACTGTGTGGGGCTGAAGCCCAGGGCTCCCAGCCCTGCCACCTGGGGCTGAAGCCTGAGCAACTTAGCTTTGTGGGGACCCCTGTGGTGTGGGGCCCCAAGCAATTGCCCTGCTTGCTACACCCTAATGCTGAACTTGGTGGTACTACCAGGCCATGGAGGGTTTTTAGCATGGGGGGCAGGGGCTCAGAAAGAAAAAGGTTGAGACCCCTTGGCCTAAGAAGTTTCTTGCAACTTCTTGTCATTAAATATCCAACTATCATCTTAAGGCAACCATATTCTTTTGAAATCCTAAGCCTTGTTACAGTGAAGATTAATTACAGAAAGTGCTTTGAGATCTTCAGGTGAAAGGTATACAGTGTAAGTGCAGAGTGTTTTTATTCGTACAAATATATTCACTCAATAGCCAAGAGAGAGTTCTTTTTACAGTGTCTAAACACAGTCAGACCAAGGTACAGTGAGAATTATAGTTTGTAATCAAGTTAAATCATTTATTGATCAAGTTTTGTATTGTTTAGTCATCACTACTAATCCTTTAGCTCTTCAATCTTTAAACTGATTCTAAGTCACTTTCTTCATCACTAGCGATTAGCTATCATATGCATCACACATTAATGACTTTGGCTTTGCACAGTTATATCATTGGAAGGCTGATTTATTTGAACACTATTCTTCAACTCTACATTGAGCTCAGTGTGAGCAAGGATGGCAGTATCAGACCTAATGAGTATGCAAAAGCAATGATAGTCTGAAGTTATAGGCAGGGTGAGTATGTACTGGATATTAGACACAAAAATAATTTCCCATGGTATGTTGAAGACAGTTTTAAAGTAAGTCATTTAAGGTTATAGTGATCTTTTCCTTATACTATATGCAGAGCAAGCAGTGAAATTCTTTTGGAGTGTATTCTGCTCTCTTTAAGTGCAGGTAATTCCTACTAATGTCAATAGGAGTTACACCTATTCAGAGAGGAGAATGGAGTTAGGCCATGTCTACATCTAAAATTTTGCAGCGCTGGTTGTTACAGCTGTATTAGTACAGCTGTATAGGGCCAGCGCTGCAGAGTGGCCACACTTACAGCAACCAGCGCTGCAAGTGGTGTTAGATGTGGCCACACTGCAGCGCTGTTGGGCGGCTTCAAGGGGGGTTCCGGGACCGAGAGAGCAAACCGGGAACGCCGCGGTTTGCTCTCTCGGTCCCGGAGCCAGCCAGCAAACCGCGGGGAAGGAGACCTGCTTGCTCGGGGTTCCGGGACCGAGAGAGCAAACCGCGGCGAAGCTGGTTTCCTTTCCCGGTTTGCTCTCTCGGTCCCGGAACCCCGAGCAAGCAGGTCTCCTTCCCCGCGGTTTGCTGGCTGGCTCCGGGACCGAGAGAGCAAACCGCGGCGTTCACGGTTTGCTCTCTCGGTCCCGGAACCCCGAGCAAGCAGGTCTCCTTCCCCGCGGTTTGCTGGCTGGCTCCGGGACCGAGAGAGCAAACCGCGGCGTTCCCGGTTTGCTCTCTCGGTCCCGGAACCCCGAGCAAGCAGGTCTCCTTCCCTGCGGTTTGCTGGCTGGCTCCGGGACCGAGAGAGCAAACCGGGAAAGGAAACCAGCTTGATTACCAGAGGCTTCCTCCTTCCACGGAGGTCAAGAAAAGCGCTGGTGAGTGTCTACATTGCATTACCAGCGCTGGATCACCAGCGCTGGATCCTCTACACCCGAGACAAAACGGGAGTACGGCCAGCGCTGCAAACAGGGAGTTGCAGCGCTGGTGATGCCCTGCAGATGTGGACACTCTCAAAGTTGCAGCGCTGTAACTCCCTCACCAGCGCTGCAACTTTCTGATGTAGACAAGCCCTTAATGTGTAACATTTTGCTGCAGATGAAGATAGACTTTACTATTTATGTACAAATAGGAGAGAATGTGAAACTGCCAGTAATGTCTGTGAACCTTGTGCATAAAACATGAGCATATTTAATATTAATCAAATTTATGTAAAAATGCAAGTATAAAGCTCATGTGTCCCAAAACAAAGAATATTTTGTCCTCTCTGTTCTCACAAACTTTTTGTCCCAAGACAATATTTCTTATGCCAGTACATGTCCAGCCAACAAAAGGCAATTCTCTGCAGAGAATTTAGAGAGACTTTTAGTTTTGACCTGAGTCCAGTTTTCTCAAGTAAAAACCATTAAAACAACAATAAACACTTACTGCCCATTCAAACTTCTGCATGTTTTAAAGATTTCTTTATTGCTACCATTGAACACAAAATAATCCACTTAAGTTATTGTCATCCCTGGATGCCCATTCAAACTCCTAGCAGTTGGTATTCTGAGAGAGAACAAAGCCAAAGAGAACAAGGCTCCCAGTACAATTCTACTAGTATATCAAAAACAGGAAATATAGACCATTTCCTTATATGCAACTTTAAAAATTAAGGAGAATTGTAATCAAAATATGGTATCAACATGGTATCAACAGATTCTGCATGCCCACATTGGCTTTGATACTATTGCTGCATTTCACGTTATACCTCTGCAATAACTGTATTCGCTGCTATCATGAAATACTGTAACTTTATTCTTTCTCTCAGCTACGGCATCTATGCCAGGCTAAGATTTACAGAGTGATTTAGAAAGTCTGGGAACTTAATGTAAAGCTAAGATTTGACTGGTAGTGCTGACAAATCTCATACTTGTGTGGTGTTGCAATGGGTGACATATTAGGATATCTGATGTGAGATTCTGGCTTGAGAGTCAGTTTAGGATTCCAAACACACCTTTAAAAGCAGAACATTATAGCATCATCAGTGAGATCTGCTAGTGCATTTACAAACACACAGTTTCTGGGGGGTTACACTCAGCTGTAAAGTCTCATGTTGATATGAAACATTGTCTATAAAATCTTAACCTGAAAGTGTTTCTTTCTTTTGCTTTCTTTAAAATAAAATTAAAAAAAAATGAGCCAGTGCATGTGTTGTAGAGAAAAAGACAAATAGGAATGCCAGTGGTTTCAAATGTATTACTCTGTATTACAAGTGTAATCACTCAAAAATGGCTTTATTTAAAAAAGAATACACCTTGTATCCTCTGCATGCCAAATTATTCTCCTAGCAAAGTTTATAAACAAATTATTCAAAACCAGCCTGGAGAGTGTTACTGGCTGGGTGCCATGGATTAAACCAGCACTGATTTGCTTGTCATCAGGTTAGAGGCTGAGCCCTAACCTTTGCAGGCAGACATGCCACAGGGACTGTCAGGGTGTGATGGGAATCAGTCACCTCTGCCTTCAATCCAGCAGCTTCTAAAAGTACTGGGCAATATGTCTTCTATGAAGTCAAAGCTTAAGACCTTAATTGGCCTGGATTTCCTGAGGATGGGGAGATGTAAATTGACAGCATGTGGGTGTGGATGTACTCTTCAAATATTCTGAGAATTATTTGGCTAAGACAGCCTCTTCTTTACCTAAGACAGCCTGGCCTTTTTTTATTTGATGCATTACTACGATAACTTCAGTGCTTGACTGACATATCAAGGGCCAAATTCTGTATGTTTACAATTCCCATTGAAACTAAGAGGAGCAACATGTGTCTCTCTCACTGGAAAGAAATTGGAATCTACATTTGTACACATTTGGGGAAAGACTTTTCTCAAAGAACAGACACAGCCCTGGCCACTAGTATTTATAGAGCAGGTGGTTTTGAAAAACTGTTCTGTGTATTCTCCACAATATATGCAAAACGACAGTGCACCCTTCTGAATATTAAGATTCAATGATATGTTCAATCTCATGTAGATCTGCTTATTAGTTTTCATAACGTAGGCCAATGTGAAAATATTCTCTTTGATCCAGAGCTATGTTCATCAGGGTGTGGAAAAAAACAAAAAACACACTCCCTCTCCAGCACAGCTATGCCAGCAAAAGCCCTGTGCAGACACAACTATGCCAACGGAAGAGTGCTTTTGTTGGTAAAGCTAATGTCATTCAGGGAGATGGTGTTACTATATTGGCAGAAAAATTCCTTCTGTTGGCATGCTGCATCTGCTCTGGGGTATAAGCTGCGAAAGCTATGCAGACATAGGCTCTGCCCATTGTGGACTTTAGAGTACAGATATGAGGACCTGCATGTGAACTCCTAAACTGAATTACCAGTTTAGACCTGGTTTTGCTGCCACTACTCCCAAATACTAGCTCCCTTCCCTGGATAGACTTGAGAGACTTCTTCACCAAGTTCCCGGTGAACACTGATCCAACCCCTGGGAGCTTAACACAAGGAGAAGTTAACCATCCCTCCTCCTTTCCCCCACCAAATCCTGGTGAGTCCAGATCCAATCCCCTTGGATCTTAAAACAAGGAAAAATCAATCAGGTTCTTAAAAAGAAGGCTTTAAATTAAAGAAAGAAAGGTAAAAATCATCTCTGTAAAATTAGGATGGAAAATAACTTTACAGGGTAATCAGATTTATAGAGCCCAGAGGAACCCCCTTTAGCCTTAGGTTCAAAGTTACAGCAAACAGAGGTAAATCCTCTTAGCAAAAAGGAACATTCACAAGTTGAGAAAACAAAGATAAAACTAGCATGCCTTGCCTGGCTATTACTTACAAGTTTGAAATATGAGAGACTTGTTCAGAAAGATTTGGAGAGCCTGGATTGATGTCTGGTCCCTCTTAGTCCCAAGAGCGAACAACCCTCAAAACAAAGAGCACACAAACAAAAGCCTTCCCCCCCCCAGGATTTGAAAGTATCTTGTCCCCTTATTGGTCCTTTGGGTCAGGCGTCAGCCAGGTTTCCTGAGCTTCTTAACCCTTTACAGGTAAAAGGATTTTGGTGTCTCAAGCTAGGAGGGATTTTATAGTATTGTAACACAGGAGGGCTGTTCCCTTCCCTTTATAGTTATGATAGTAGTGTAGACCTGGCCTGAGAATGTAGCTCTAAACGAGTGAGCAGTTTGGTTAGGTGCTGATTCTGGCTCTCACTGTGTAGATGTGCAATGTGGGAGAGAGCGTACAAGGAGCAGATAGACTCCACTGTTTGTACTCCTTGGGTGAAAGGGGAGCCATAATGTTACCTGTGGGTCTAACAAGCCCAAAAGGGGCTGACAAGGTGGAGGAATAGCCAGCCAAATGCCTGCCCACCCAGCTTTCAGCACACACTGTGAGACTAGCAATGCAGATTAAACGTGCTGCAGCTCCAAAAAAGAAGTTATAAGAGTCTCTCTCTAAATAGGGTCTGATAGACAGATGACTGGCAACTGCTATTAGGGAGGGCACTTTCACAGAGCATTTAGTAGCCTATGAAAGCCACAAGAGAGCTCATAATATTCATTGTTTGGAGGCTGTATGGTTTACTTTCATTAAAAAGTTAGATTTGGCAATTATGCCACAATAATCTTTCAATATTTGGAAAATTATTTACTTTTGCCACCTCAATTTATAAAGCATTCTTGTCCCAGACTTTAGGCAGAGTTTAGTAACAAATGTACATGGCAGTCTTCTTTATAAGAGAAGCATGATTTCCATTTATATTTTCATAAGGATTTTCACTTTGCATGGCTTTCATCCTAAATACACATTTATAAAACATACCAGACAGAATCCAGAAGGCGCTATTGTGACACATTCGGCTTAGTAAGACCTTTAAAAATGTCAGCCACACAATAAATTTTAAAAGCCGCCTAGTTAATCAGTATAGATACTTGAGCGACTCTACAGGGGATCTTACCCGTAGACAACAAAAGACTGTACGCAAGTAGCATACTCCATAGCATTCTCTCCCCTTCTGTATCCCTGAAGAAGCCACAATGTGGACACTCCAGAGTTATGAGACTCTGTGTTCTGCTGAATTGTCCCTTACAGGGAGATGATTACATATTAACTTAAAATGGGTGCTAGAACATAAATAGGGAAAGTACATGCGTATGAAAATATGATGTAAACCAAAGTAAAAAGCCAATTAACACAGTAACAGTTTAAAATTTTCAATTTGTCTTTGCTATTTAAGCTACTTATTTCTGAAGGATATGTGATACGATGGGAGACAGAGACCTAAGGAGCAGTCCTCGGGCTCTGCATAAGTGTACCAGCTCTCTGAAGACACCTTAAGATAAAGAGGACTTTCTTAGAATGCTGGGGTATCCACAGATAGGAGAATAACATCCCCAGTAACTTCTGGGAGGGATCTGGTCAACAGAACAATCTGGAGCTGATTCTGCTGCCTTAAGGACACATTTTTGATTTACACCCTTCTTGCAAAAGGACATGCATGGTTTATCAGAGGGCCTGATTTGGCCCATAAGGCCTGGTTGTCCACTATCTTGCAACGTGTGTCATAGGTGCCGACTTCCCCTCTTTCTCGTGGGTGCCTGATGCCCCCCTATGCCCCCGGCTCCATGCCCACTCTACCCCTTCAGTGAGGCCCTGCCCCACCCCACCTCTTCCCACCCCTTCCCTGCCCCATTCAAACCCCTTCCCCAAAGTCCCCAGCCCAACTCCATCCCCTCCCTGCCAATATTCCAACTCCTTCCCCAAGTCCCCGCCTCCTCCCCTGAGTGCACCACTGTTCCCGTTCCTCTCCCCTCTCCTGGAGCATGCTAACGCTGCCAAAAAGCTGTTTGGCAGCAGCTGGGCGGGAAACGCTGGGAGGTAGGTGGAGGAGCGGGGACGCGGCACACTAGGGAGGAGGAGGTGGGGTGAGGGGAGCTTGGCTGCCGGTGAGTGCAGAGCACCCACTAATTTTTCCCCATGGGTGTTCCAGCCCTGGAGCACGCACAGAGTCAGCGACTATGCCAGCGGTTGGCAACCTCTGGCACGTGGCTCTTCAGGGTAAGCACTCTGGCGGGCCAGACCAGTTTGTTTACCTGCCATCCCAGGCCAATGGAGGCTGTGGGAAGTGGTGTGGGCTGAGGGATGTGCTGGCCACTGCTTCCCACCATCCCCATTGGCCTGGGATGGTGAACCGTGGCCAGTGGGAGCCGCAATCGGCCGAACCTGCTGCCACGGAAAGTAAACAAACTGGTGCAGCCTACCAGGGTGCTTACCTTGGCGAGCCATGTGTCAGAGGTTGCCGACCCCTAGCCTGTGCCATGTGTACCTATGATAATGAGTGCAAAGTATGGGTAAAATGCTACCATTCTGATTTGGTAGCATTTTGCACTCACATTGCACGGGTGTAAGTGACTATGCAAGGTGTAAGGCAGTGGAGAATGCAAGCCCATGGTATGTACAGTAACACTACACTATGATCTGGAGCCAATTTTTTTCCACAATGGAATGAGTTAGAGACTGTCAGCCCAAGCTTTAATCTGAATTTGGCTTTTGTCCAATGTTTTATATTATAGGCATATATTCCCCCTGCCTCTGCTTACAGACAGCAGTTTATTTACATACTGGTAGCACAGAATAAATGCTGTACAGCACTCCACTCACTAAAGTATTAATTCTTCTATTTAACTACTCTGTTTCCAAAGCTTTTTTTCCATTAACTCTGGAAAGACATCCAAGCAATGATATCATTTGCTTCAAACAATAGAAACATAGGAAGTCTGGATCTTATTCCATGTATGGGGAAGTGTTTTTGAGGCATGTCTATTTATAAACCAATCCTGTATTTGACCTGTCTAGTTTACTCACCTACAAAACTTGGCAAATAGAGGGAGCTCTCAGTTAACCATGTTAGTTCAGAACACATTACTGTAAGTGGTGGTAAACCTTGAAAGGTTTAGGGGTTCAACTCTGGTTCAGATATACATCCAAAATTTTTGAAGCTCATTTGAACCTATTAGATTTCCTAAACCTGCCTGTGCAAACAAGGCTATTGCTATTGAACAAGAAGCAGTGCAATTACACTGGTGCTAGTGATGATGAAAGCATTAAATGTAAGCCTGTCGCTGCTTTTGCTACTCTATTATCTATCCCTGCTCAGAGATGCACTGGTGCTAGTGCAGTAGTGTGAGGCTTTTCCAGAGGAGAAAACCCAACGGGAATGTCTCCTGGCTGCTCCTTTTCCCCACCTACCTTCAACACGTGCTTGTGTATGTGGGGTAAGTGTATTTTCCCACTTTCCTCTGAGGTAACATTTGCTGGCTGCACTTTGTATTGCAACAATTGGTCATTAAAATAATGAACTTTAAACTCAGTTCTACCCTGAAAAATTACTATGCAAAAATGCCACCCCTGCAACCTGAAAGGTAAGGGTCTTTGCCTAGCTTTGTGGGGAAAATAGAGTAGTGGCTCCTTTAAGAGTCCCTGCTGCTCAAACGTCGGAAGAAAGGTGGCCAGGAGGGTGGGGAGGCATCACTTAACTGGTGGGTGGGTCAGTGGGGATCTGGTAAGCCACTGGCCGAGCGAGGGTATATAATCTAGGTCCCTCTGTGCCCAGTTTAGCTGCTTTTTAAAGATAAGGAATCACAGGGGAAAAGTAGGATGGGCAGGAAATTTGCAAGCAGGAAAAAAGTTTAAATTTGATGACTCAAGCCTTCATTGTAAATTGTTCATCCAGGTGTAACACCCACTGTTTCCTTTCTGTTGAGACTAGAAAGAGACCTTAAGAGTTGTGGCTCCTACTGACCCAACTCACTTTTCAATTCAGATGTCCAATCTTGTTTCCTTATTGAACCCCTTAATTCCTGCTCTGATTGTACCAGATTAAACTGAATTAAAAGCAGGTTGTTATTTGCTGTTGGATATCAGGAGTATAGCCCATGACCTGGGTTCTTTAAGCCCAGGTGGCCAGCTGGATTTGGTTGTCTGTTTGAACATGGTGAAAGCTGTTGACAAAATGTAATTTCAATGTACTGAGATTATATGACTCAGGGCAAAATATTTTGAAGCGGGTCCAAGAGCTCTATAACTCCTCATGAATAACTGTTGTTTACATATATTTTCTTTGATAAAGGACATATGGTAAAGGTGCTCCCTAGAGATAGGGTTCCTGTTTGGCTGGGCAGTAAATGATTTAGGTGAAGCAGTCTTGTCTACAGATCGCTGCATATAAATATTTACACGTTGTTCAGACTGGCCAGATGCACCTTTGATTCAATAGCTGAAAGATGTTATCAGAATTCAAAATTAATGTACTAAATCAGAAGCTGTGGATGTCACATGGATTCCATAAACTCACAATCCATGTAATTTGACCACGGTGGACATAAATTACTTTGGAGTTAAGATCCTAGGATGAAATCATGACCCCACTGAAGTCAAGGGAGGTTTTACCATTTACTTGAATGGGGTCAATATTTCCCCCTCAATAAGCATTTCTGATTTACATGATTCTGATTTACATGCAAGTCACATCCCACCCATGTTTCATAAAATAATGACATGTCAAGGTTGAAACATCTCTTTCTCATAGGTAGAATTACTGATAGCCTAATACAAATAGTAGTCTCCCCCTGCCCCACCTGTATTTTTTATCTCCTCCAGATGTTATGACTTGTTTTCACTAAAGGAAAAGAAGAGAGTTGGAAAAGCTCTTCATGTTGTTCATTTGGCAGAAGAGATGTCTCAGAATGCAGAAGAAATATCTGAAGTACTTTGAGGCAGGTAGAGCCTTGGCATTCCTGGTTACTATAAAACTACACAATGTTGTTTGCCAGTTAAGATCGTTGAAGGAATGGCCGGGAGAGGAAGATTGTTTTACACTAGCCTGTACTGAAAATGTAGTTTTTCTTTTTCAGTTTTTTATTCTTCAGCTGACAATTTCTAACCTCACTTCCTTTTGGATTTCTTCTGTACAGTTATGTATTGTCAATACTAAAATCTGTGGCTACAGTGAAAATTGGAAAGCATTGGGAGAGGGTAAAATGGAATCTATTTAATAACAAAATTAATAAAACAGTTAATGCTTGTAGCAGGGCAGTTACCCTGCTGGGGTGGAAAGCTGGGCTGATTGGGGAAGCAGCCACAGCTGGGGCCACGCCCAATCAGGCCACAGCTGGCCCTGTGACCCAGGAGCTGTGTCAGTCCCTCTCCAGCCTGGGAGGGAGAAAGACCTAGCTGCCTAGGAATAGGGTACCTAGAGCAGAGCAGTGCTGGGGAAGGGCAAGGGTAAGAAGAGCTGGGGAGCTCCAGCCTGGCAACTCCCCAGGCTGAGGCCTTGTGCAAGGCCTAAAGAGGTACTGGGGCTGCAAAGGTGTAGCCTGGGGATAGGTGGAGGCAGCTGGTCCAACCCCTTTGCCGATGATGAGTGGCCACTACAGACTGCAGTTTGCCCCAGTGAGAGGGAGCAATATGATGACTGGCAGTAGCCACTGAGGCAAGGTGGGGGTTCCCCTGGGTGGGGGGAGACCCAGAGTGTGGGGGTGTTGCTGAGGCAGAACCGCAAGGTAAAGGGCACTGGGGTCTGGGAGGGACACGGGGCCTGAGGCAGGTGAGACACTGACCAGCAGAGGGTTCTCTGAGGCTGGATAAGAGCTAACTCCCAGATGACCAACAGGAGGTGCCGCGTTGGTGAGTCAGCGATCTGCTACAATGCTGTAAAGTATCAGAGGGGTAGCCGTGTTAGTCTGGATCTGTAAAAGCAGCAAAGAGTCCTGTGGCACCTTATAGACTAACAGACTCCAAAACGTCTGTTAGTCTATAAGGTGCCACAGGATTCTTTGCTGCTTTTACAATGCTGTACAGGCTGTAGTATTCATTTTTAATATTAAACTCAGCTGAACTTTAAAAAAAAATTAGTCTGAAGCAGCTTCAGACTATCTAATTTACTGCACTGGAGGGCCATTGAAACCTCAGGCCCTTGCTACAAAATTTAAGTCCAGATTGCCACAGAGCACATGGAGCCTTGATTTTCCAAAAAGACAGTATAAATTTAACTTATACAGAATAGCTCATCACCCCACATGCAGTTGTAACTCCCAAGGAGATTACCTAGATTCCTGGGGCTCTGCTGGCAGCTCAGGGATAGGCACACTGTGCCTGGTAGGGAGGGGGAGCCAAGGCAGACTCCCAATAGGGAGTGAGATGCCCTTCCCAGGGAGCTCAGGAAAGGGGCAAAGCCATTTTTTGAGCCAGTCTGGAGCCAATCAGGGCAAGGGTGGGAGTGGCTGTGTGGGGAGCTGGTGAGTCCCAGGCCTGCATGTAGGGTTCCCCCCCTAAGAGCTGGCCTCTAGGGCCTGAAAGCAAGATCCCTCAGCTGGGCTTTTCCTTCTCCACCGATGACTCCCAGTTTGTAGAGTTTTGCTGGGAAACTTCCCCAGCCAGGCTGAGTTAGTTTTCCAGCTCCCTAGGTGAGACCAGTCACCACATGGTCAGCTCTGCTAGTCCAGGGCTGCTGCCTGCTGTGTGTGTGTCTGGATGCTGGGCTAGGAGACTACAGTTTGGATTTTAGTACAGTTGTGTAATCTGTACCTTGAGTCCTGCACCCCTTTGTGGTGAGGGAAAATCCTGGGACCAGAAGCAGCCTGACTTCTGTCTGAAGAGGATCCCTGCAAGCAGAGATCAGCCCCTCAGCAGTGACTCAGGAGTCCAGAGTCATCTCTGAACCTGAGGATCATTCACGGAGTTTGTGAGTGCATCATCTTTTAGTTAGTCAGGGAAATTATTTTGGGGACCCCCTACTCCCTGAACTGTGCCCTCAAGCCAGGGAGTAAGGGTTTGGGGATTTTATAACCTGCTGTGTATTAAACCTGTGGAGGGACTTACCACCTTCTTCCATTTGTGAGTCCTTTGGGTTGTACTGAACCCAGTCAGCCACACTGCTAAACCACTGCAGAGAAGATATCATGGTCATAGGTCATCAAGGGCCCAAGAAAGTACGCGTATTAATGGCACACTGATCTTATATTGGCTACATCAGGTCCTGTGACTGGGGAAAGTCACAGGTATTATCAGTGTGGGCACCGGTGACTCTAAGAATAGTGTTTTACCCTGTTATATTATTTGTCTCCTGTTTAATATAACTACTGTGTTGAATATATTGTACGTGTTTCTGTTATTTCTCGGGAGTCTCCAACTATCTGGCAAGTAAGTGGGAGTTACCCTATGTTTAGAATTTTCCTCCTAAGCTGCCCTGGTGACCCTACCAGGAAGGGGTGAAGGGGGGTGGAGGCACTGCCAAATAAATTCATAGGGCAAAAAAAAAGAAGATACACCCT
This sequence comes from Gopherus evgoodei, assembly GCF_007399415.2. Classification (NCBI taxonomy): domain Eukaryota; kingdom Metazoa; phylum Chordata; order Testudines; family Testudinidae; genus Gopherus; species Gopherus evgoodei. The sequence continues at coordinate 107,378,904 of NC_044322.1, read as the reverse complement.
GCTGAGTGGGCCGTGGGATCCAGAAGAACCCAGACCTGTCAATCAAAACCTGGCAGCAGATAGGCATTAAAGAAGGTAATTGGGTGGAGAGGGGGCGCTACACAGTGTTTACTTGTCACTCAGCTTCTGTTTTTACTTAGTTCTGCAGCTCAGTTACTTTCTAAAACATTGTAGAATTTAGGACAACTAACTTTCTCAGAGACACACAGTGCCAGTGACTCAGTTTCAGACCCAAGACCTTCCTGCCTCTCCATCCTTTGCTCTAACCAACAGACAACAATTCACAAACATTGTCTGCATTCTGTAATAGGGCTTGCGGTTCAGCCTGCACACCAAAAATGCCCTTATCACAGTACAAACAATGAACATGCTGAGATTATAAACATCCAAATACTGAACTTCCTTTAAATGAATTAAGTGATGTCATTTGGCCCTTCTTTCACATCCTTTTTTCATTATACTTCTGTCCTTGCAAACATAGCCTGCTCATTAGCCTAACAAAAATCAGGAAATGTTCATGCCTTGGAAGTAAAGAAAACAATAAGAACCAGAATAAATTAATGAATAGACCTATATTTCCCAGCATATACTATAGATACATTTAAAACTGTCATGCAGTGGGCCACTCACTGTTTGACAAGTTTCAAATCTTTAGAAAATATTTAGGTGGTGATGAGCCTCATCTTATACCTCTTAGAGGGGCATGTTTCTGTATGAGCTATATACCTAATGTGTTTTATATCTTCATTTAAGAGGGGAGAATAGTCATGTAATGAAAAGGACAGGGAGTCAGCTGATTAGATTTCTGTTCCTGGCTCTGTCATAGAACTTCCTATGTGACCTTCTACAAGTTACATAGGCCAAAACTCTCAAGCTAGGGAGCCTGAAGTTCATAAAAGGAGCACACTGATACTTTGACTGTGATGGTGGTGAAATACCTCAGACTGTTATACTGGAAGATTTCAACATTCATGCTGACAAGTACACAGATGCCAAAATCCCCAAACTCATCTCACTTGTCTCTCTTGCACTTTCACAGGTCATCTCTGGTTCAGCTCAGACAGTCATAACACTTTGGACCTAGTCTTTGAATTGGAGAGGTCAATATCAAACAGCCACTTGACTTGTACAGACCATCCCTTCATTAAAGCAATGATCAGAGCTCTCCCAGCAACCAGGATATAAGAGAGACCCATAATCTTGATAAGACCATGAAGACTTGGACTCCCATTAAGTTCGAAAGCCTGCTAGAGGACAGCAGCACTCCAAATGCAGGAAAAGAAGTTGAGGATTTGGTGAATCATTATTATACAGCAACCTCAATCATCAACACAATGGCTCCCAAATCGTTCCCCTTTGTCCCCATCACCTAAGCAGATCTGTTTTCTCACACCTTATGCCAGATGAAGAGAGAGGGTTGAAAACTTAAGCACCAGTAGGGGAAGATAAAGTGTGAAATAGATAGGCTGAAGCAAATAATTCCTCAGTCTGTGGTGAGGCGGTATTACAGGCCAAAAGAACCTTCCTATCAGCCTCCACTGAAGATTCCAAATCGTGCTCCAAAGAGCCATCCAGGGAGGTAATCCACTTCACCAATCCTGAGTGCCTACAGCAGAACCCACTGACAAATACTGTGGGGAATTATCATCCTACTTCACTGAAAAGATCACACACGTTCAGGAAGGTTTCTCAGACAGCATGGATTCACTCCACTTACACCCAACAGCCATTCACATTCCAAGAGTCCAGTACATTAATTCATCAAGAAGCAATAAACATCCTAAAGGAGTTTTAACCAAAGGCTTATGGATCCAACCTATGCCCCTTCTGGCTGGTGTAAGGAGTCATGAGCAACTACTGCCATTCATTATCGAAACAGCCAATGCCTCATTCAGGGAAGGAATCTTTCCTTCCTCCTACAAAACACACAATCATGAATCTAACATGAAAGAAACCTATCCTGGATAAACCTATCACAGGGAGCGCTGCACATCCATTGTGGAGATAGGTGCCCTTGCTTGCCCAATGTGGGATTGATACAACCCATCACACAGTTGTTGTGACTCTCAGCTGGACCAAACAAACATAGTCAGAGATGTGGGGTAGCACAAACAAATAGTTTTTAGCTTTTCAGCCTCATAGCTGGGGTATATAATGACAAACAGGAATTTTGGTTCCTGGGGCAGTGCAGAGCAAATGAACACTCCAGAGCCCCTGGGCCTCCTGGTTGGGGCAAACAATCACAAACAGGGCTTCAGCCCCCTGGCTGAGGCAGAGCAAATGAACAGTCTATGGCTGGGTCTCTGGCAGTAATGCCCAACAGTTAGCACAGGGAGGAGGGAACCCAGACTCACCCTACTCCACTGTGTTCCAACCTAGGGTACCATGAAGCCAAAAAGCTCTCTGTTCAGCTCTCAAGTACTGGCTCCCAATACATTCCCTGGGACACTTCCTACTCTTAAGTCCATTGACGACCCATCCTCTACAGGTGGTAGATTGGCGTGCCCATTAGTCTCCACTACTGGGGTGCTCTCCGCAGTGTAGTGTGGGATACCCACCTCAGCAGTCTGGAGGACTGAGTGTTCTTCAGTGGGACCCAGCAGCACACATCCATCCTCCTCAGCCACCCCCAACTGAGCTGGCCATCTTCCTTTTATCTGCTCCCTCCACATGGAGCATGCGCAGCAGAGGCAAGGGGGCATGGTCTTTTGGGCCCAAAGTGACTGGTTAACCCCCGCTTGCTCAGTGTGGTGTTGTCACATGCCCTCCCCTTCAAGTTAGGGTCTGGTGCCTTCTTCCCCTCCCACTCAGGGAAAGGTGTCAGCATTCATGTGAGCCCTACCCAGACGGTGAAGTACTTTGAACTCATAGGGCTGGAGAAAAAGGCACCGCCTCATAATCTGGGCATTGGTGTCTTTTATTTGAGTGAATCCCCCAAAGGGATGTGTGGTCTGTGATGAATTGGAAGCAGATTCCCAGCAGATAGTAATGTTGTACCTCAACTGTCCATTTTACTGCCAGGGCCTTTTTTTTCCTATTGGGGAATATCTAGTTTCACAGGGAAATAACTTTCTACTTAGGTAAAGTATAGGTGTTTCCTCCCAATCCAGCTCCTGGGATAACACCACTCTAAGGAGCACCTCAGAGGTGTCACTCTGGTGTATAAATTGTTTAAAGAAGTCGGGGTGGAACAAGACTAGTTCTTGAGTCATCTGATCCTTCAGGGTCTAGAAGGCATGCTCTCATTCTTTAGACCACTGTATTTTCCAGGGCTAGGAGCTTTTTGTCAGATCTGTAAGGGGAACTGCTAGAGTGACAAACTCAGGCACAAAGCACCTATAGTAACCGGCCAGCCTGAAGAACTGCCTCACTTGCCTTTTGGTTGTGGGGGTTGGGCAATCTCTCAGGGCCTAGATCTTATCCACTGACAGTACTGCTGACCCTGTCCCACTGCCTATCCCAGGTACATCACCTCCCTTTGTCCCAGAAATATGCAGATGATACAGAGCTCTACCTATCCTTCAACACATATACCCACACCACTACCGCCAAAATGGGACAGTACTTGGATGAGATTGGCTCATGAATGAAGAACAGCTGGCTGAAACTGCACCTGAGCAAAACACGGGATGCTGGGGAGCAGAGGGAACAGTCTAAAGAGTTTGCAGCCATGGTGTGGTCTCCTTTGGTTGAAGGTTCACATCTTCACTTGGTCAATTCAGTCTGTAGTTTCAGAGTACTCTTGGATCCTCTGCAGACCCAAAGCTCTCACATAGCATCATCTTTGAGAAGAGCTTTCTATTATCTCTGGCTGGCTAGGATACTCCAATTCATCCTGGTGAATAATGACCAGACCTTGGTTACAGCTACCTTTACCGCCTCCTCTCTGGACAGCAATGTGATTTACTTATGCATGAAGCCACCCATCCTTATGAAGTTCCATCTAGTAAAGAACACTGCAGTATCTCCCCTCAGGAACACAAGTTACCATGAGCACATCAGACCTAGCCTCTGTTTTCTACGTGACTTCCCATAGAATATTGGGTCATGTTCAAGGTCTCGGTACTTATCTTCAAAGCACTCAGGGTATGTCTATACGGCCCTCAGCAGCTAGCCTCCCAGCCTAGGCTGACAGACTTGGATCAGTGGGGCTCATGCTAGTTGCTCTCAAAGTAGCTGTTAGACATCAATTTGAAGTTGCAGCTTAGGCTTGGAAGCTTATGGAGGGCATATGCTTTAGAGCCCAAGCTCCAGCCTAAGTCACAACTTCAAATCAATGTCTTCACAGTTATCTTTAGAACGCTAGCATAAGCCCCACTGACCCAAGTCTGTCAAACTGGCTAGGAAGCTTGCTGCCTGGGCTATGTCAATATATTCTCAATGGCCTGGGCCTAGCTTATTTATAAGATCACATCAACCTCTGGGATGAAGACCATGGTCAACAACTCTACTCCATAGGGACAGTGAATATTCTTAAAGCTATGCTGAGGTCCAGTCCTAGACTGTAAAATGAATGCTCAAAGAATCTAAAGACCTTCTACTCTAAATGCAAACATAGAGCAGAATATACATTTACAAAGAAACGAAACCCCAAAACAAAACTCTATGAATACAGAACACTACACTGCGTGCACAGCTCTCTCTGTGGAGAAAGGATAAAAGAGAAAATGAATCACATGTGACAGATGTTAACCTCCTTGATGCAGATATAGCCACAGGGCAGGTCTATACTACTGCTTAAGTTGATTTAACTTGTATCGCTCAGGGGTGTGAAAAAGACACCTCCCTGAGTGATGCAAGTTACAGCGAGCTAAGCACTGTCCACACCAGCTGTATGTCAGCGGGAGATGCTCTCCCACTGACATAGCTTCTGCCTCTTGTGCAGGTGGAGTAAATATGCTGATGGGAAAGCACTCTCCCATTGGCATAGAGTGTCTTCACCAGATGTGCTACAGCAGTACAGCTGCATCAGTGCAACTGCACTGATGTAGTGCTTCTAGTGTAGATCTGCCCTTAGTGTCTTACTGGAAGGAATTTAGATTCTGTAGTGATAATGATAGTATAAGAGCTTATATAGAAATCACATCTAAATAGGTACCATCTGAAATAAGTTGCAGATGTATGTAACTTTACCCCAATTTTGGTCTTAAGTTTTCTGTGGCTCAGTTTCCCCATTTTACAAATGGAGATGATATTATCTACCTATCTCACAAAGGCAGAATGAGACCCAGTTAATCAAGCCTTTGAGATCATTGACTAGAAAGTGAGAGAAGAATAAAATAGTATTAAAATGTCCTTTATGTTTATTTTACGGTATTTTACATAGTAATTCATGATTTAGAGTGCAATCAAATTCTCACTGAAATAACAGGTCTACACTGAGGCAGAGGTTTCTGTTTGCTGAATAAATAACTTTGTAAGATAGAGATAGAATTAATACAGACTAATTCCTCCCCCGCCCTCCTCAACAAACTCAGTTTAATCAGGATCCTTCAAGAATCTGTAAAAGCTTTTTTTACTTGTGCATGATCCTGGGTTAGGCAAATATACCTCAGTAACTGTCACCATCCCAAGATACAATGGCATGTGGAGACTGATGCAAACACAGTCTCAAAATTTTAATTCAATTTTTCATTAGATGCTTTCCCCTGCCCTCATAGACAAGCATCCTCTTCCTCTTTACGGCTGCCAATAAAATAAACTTATCCACATCAGGAAAGAATTGACTCTTTTGAAATCAGAGTCAAAGCTTCCTCTTGAGACAATCAGTAGGGGACACCATGAGAACAGAATAGGCATTACTCATGGATAATCTGTCATGTCTTTCCTCTTGTCAATTAGGGGCAGAAGTCTCAAATTTCTCCAGACTTGGGTCTCATGACGATGAGAATAATGGGTTTTAAGGCAACATGATTTGATAATCTTTTGATTCCTTAGATCAATTTTGCTACTTTACATTCCTATAAAAATTCTCTCTGACAATTTATGTTTACGTAATGATGAAGAAGAAACCAATGCAATGTTTGAATTGCTGAAAGCCTAAGGAATTAGTTACTCAATTTATATATTTATATATTTCCTCATGTAATTTTTCACTAAAACAGGCTTCCAATAAATTATTGCAGTTTTAGCTTGTTAAGGCAGGTGTTTTTCATGGATAACTGTATTGATATAAACTGGAAATCAATTATCTATATGAGATTTTAGGCATATCCATACCACAAACTGTCAATAATAACATTGTTTATAATCTAGTGTCACTAAGAGCCATCTTCTTCGAGTGCTGAGTCCCTCCTGCAAGTTGCTAAGTGCCTGCAATGTGCATGATCCTAATTCCTTTCCACAATGCTATGTGCAACAATTCCAAGAAAATCCCTACTGTTTTGCATAGATCCCCAAACTCCCTCCTTCCTCACTATTCAGAAGTTCTGTTAGCTACAGTATGGTAGTCAGGATTTTGGAACATGCTGGACAGAAGGGAGAGGGAAATCAAAAAGTGCTAAAACAAGCATTCTGGGCATTCATTCTAAGCCACATCCTCTTTATCCTGTTAGTACTTACTATGCAGGAAAGAACATAATTTGGTTTCCAGCTGTGAAAAGGGATAGGTTTCTTCTGGCTTTTTCTCCCCTCTTTTTCAAAGTGGTGTGTTTTCCTTCTTCCAGTGAAGAGATCTCTTGGGTTGCTCTCAGGCTATTACTTCTCAAAACAGAATATTTCAGATTTGCTGATACCATCTCGCCTCAAGCAGTGAGTTTTGTTGCAGCAGTACAATCTCACTCCAGTTCCCAATTCTTTAACAGTGTCAATTTACTCACTACTCATCATTTACTCAGAATTTGTCTTCTCTTCAGTCATTACTCCTGTTGACCCAGATACGTTATTTCCCCACACCCACTATTTTTAATGATTCCTCCCTCTATGCTCTCTCTATCCAGGTATCATATGTAGCGTCAGTGATGAAAGTATAAGCCCTCCAAAGTAGGATACTATCAGCATAATGTTAATACTTATACACAGCGCTTTGGAGCTGTGCTCTGGCTGCGCTCCAGCTCCAGGCAAAAACCTGGAGCTCCACTGCTCCGGAGCTGCTCTGCGCTCCAGCCCTGGGCTCTGCTCCAAAGCCCTGCTTATACAGATAGCATGAGGGAGTTTTAATTGTTAGCTGCCAGTCGGAGCTGCTGGTTTGATATCCCTGCAGAAATTTCTTTTCCTCCTGGAAGTCATGTGTTTCAGTACCAGGCAGGCTAGAATCCAGAGTCCAGCTCACAACTGAAGTCGTTGAGCAATGTACTGGGGAGATGTGCATGAGGACAGGAATCTTCCTGCTAAGATATGGGGTGGCAGTGAAGCCACCCTGCAGAACCCATTCCAACCTTTATGGAGACCCTGTAGGAGACAGGATTCCTGCAATGGCAGATCCCTTGGTCCCTCTTGTGGCTTAATTGTGCACTGTGCCCTCCTGGCCCCTTATCATCGAAGTTTAGCTCCCAGCCCAAGTAGCCCTTTAGTCTGAGCTGAGTGATTTCCTCCCCCCACTCATCCAGGCCTGGGACCTACTGCCTCAGGAAATGTTTAAATCTAGTATAAATAGTGTCATTTGGTGATATTTCATGGAAGTACATTGGGATTAACTTGACCTCTGCTCTAGGGATCATAAATGAACATATGGAAGCTCTGAAAAGAGGAGACAAAGAAGCTATAATTATATCTTCTTTAGAAGGATCTCTGTTTAAGGAAGACAGGCTGAAAATTAGTGATGGGTAAACTTCAAACGGTCTGGAGTTAAGACAAGCACCCAAAACTCTGGATGCTTATCTGAACTATCTGGCCCTCTTAAATCTGCAAAATTGGGCTAGAAATCTTGCCCAAGCAGGCTTTCTTGTGATCGTTCCAGAACTTCCTGTCATGCTAGAAATACAAGACCAACCTTTCTGAGGGAATTTAATCACTTCTGAGCCTGGCTGTCGCTCAGGTACAGAGAGGCATGAGCAAAAGAAAACTAATAATTTAGGAAGCATTCATATTATTAACCAAACAGTTCAGAATCTTCCATTGCCTTGTCAGCAGCTAAGAATTACTCACAGAATGGACAAGTTTCACTTGCCTGAGTCAGAGACAGATTCTACCATCTTTATTCACACTCATTAGCACTTCACTCTGTGAATAGTTTTTAAAACTTACCAGCATCTCCCTGATGGGCAAGCTCACACCCACTAGCTGGTATTAAAACAAAAGTCTGTGACAAGAATTGCTCCTTCTATAAAGCTAATTCAGTGGTGTTATGCCAGATTTACAACATTGTGAGTGAGAGAAGAATATGACCCTTAGTTTCTTAATCAGGATTTCAGTGTCAATTCGTGAAGCGTTACGTTTTTCTGGGTTGTTTTTCTGAATTTCTTCTCTGGTGGTACAACTCAATTTAATCAACACCTATGTCAATCCCTGACTGTTATAGTGCCTTAGTACATGTTGAATTCAAAGTTTAGTGTCAGCACTGCCTGGATGTTTGAATATCTTATACAAAAACTGGCCAACTATTTGGAAATGTGAGCTATCCATCCTGCAGTAAACAGCATTGGCACAGTCTCACAGGGGAGTCACTCTCTTTTGTTTTCCAAGTTGGAGATGAAGTTTCATGCTGACAACTATCAGTAACTGGTGAAAAGTAAAACAAGAAAAGAAAATATTTAATTAATCCTTTCCCTATGCATTACATGTGCAGCATGGAAATCTGCATTTCCAATCAATTGTATAATATTTCACAGTTTTATTATATGATACATGATATACATATATTCTCTTTTTATGTTCAATATATATTCAATATATATTTTATGTTCAAGATATATTCAATATATAATCCAGTTTCAATTTCCTCCACGCCAGTAAAGAACTGAATGTGATAATGGGACTTGTAAGACCAGACACACTAACCAGAAGAAAGTTATTGGAATACTTGCGAAGAGAAGATTTAATTATCTACAAAGAATGATGAGGTGAACAATTTTAATAAACTTGAATTTAAAGCAGCTATAGAGTACCTTATAGAACTAAATCTGTTCTTTGAAGTTTTGCAAACATTCTGCTACACTAAACAGAAATCCTACATGTTTGTTATCCATCATGAAAAGCTGTGGCTTTGTGGTACTGTTCATCCAGAGCTTTGCTATTAATTAAACATAATTGAAGGAAGAGATAAAGCTTTTCCAGCATTTAAACTAGTTTTTATATTTATATAATATTGTTCATATAGCCCACAAGTCACTTCACAATAATAAGAATGGAAGTCATGCCTTCAATTTATAGATGTAAAGCAGAATCACAACAGCTGTAGGGTGAAATCCTGGCCTCTTTGAACTGCCTCTGCATTCACAACTTTCCAAGACTGCTGAATGAATCAGGGATATTCAAGCTATCCATGCGCATGCAGAACCTATCAGGAGCTGGAGACAAGGCAGGCTCCAGTATGACTCTCTTCTCAGAGTGGGGTAAAACCTGTCCCAGACACCTATGCACAATAATAGGTTCAGACAAACATTGAGGTGGAGAGAGAAGTAGAAGGAGAGTGAAAGAGACAGAATCCAAAGTATAAGTGCAAGAGCAAAGACCACTTTTTATTTCATTCCTATGCTCTCAAACTCCTGTATTTAGCATCAGAGGGGTAGCTGTGTTAGTCTGGATCTGTAAAAGCAGCAAAGAGTCCTGTGGCATCTTATAGACTAAGATGTATTGGAGCATGAGCTTTCGTGGTGAATACCCACTTCGTCGGATGCATGTCGGATGCATGCATCCGACGAAGTGGGTATTCACCCACAAAAGCTCATGCTCCAATATGTCTGTTAGTCTATAAAGAGCCATAGGACTCTTTGCTGTATTTAGCACTAGATACTACAGTAACAGAACAGAGGGAGACACAGGATTCTGCCACCCTTCTTTATTTTGGGACTATTCTTGGAGTAAAGTACTGCTCCAACCTGGGTGATGTTGGCAGAATTGGACCCTTAGGAATTTATAGCACACCAGTAACTCTAGTATCTAGGCACTGAATTCAGGAATGTAAGTAGGCATAAGAATGTAATCAGAAGTGGTCTCTGCTCTAGCTCATGTTCTCTTAGAGCCTAGCCACTTTTTGAAAAGTTAGCTTTCTTTCCTTGCTCATTAGAACAAGTGAATGTGACTCAACATGTCTAAGGCTTGCAGAAATGGGCTCTTACATTGTTTTACTCTTTCAATTAGATGTAACTGAAAATTTTATTAAAGCTAATATTAAAAAAATGTATATAGCATACAGGTTAAGAAAAGAGCATCTGTACATCTGGCTACAGTGCTTAGATTATCCACAATACAAAGTTTTGTTTTAAAAGTCATAAAATGGATATAGTGCACAATCAGCTATAACTCAAATTAAGGTGAATAAATTTAACAATACAGTTTAGATATTAGAATCCGAATACTCGGGTACATCACTCATGAAAAGTTATACAGAGAGTTGGTTGTAGAAAGAAAATATAGGAATGAGTGCAGATTGTCCCTTAATAATTGAGCATCTAGGGTAGATCGTCCATTTAGAAAATACAATCCCTGAGGAAAGTATTTCAGTTACTTTCCCTACTGTGCTTCACTACTGTGAGATAATATCCAAAAGAAAACACTAAAGTCATTAACAAGGTAACCAGAAAAAATTATGCATTTATTTCCAAATACCCATTGCTATAATACTATTCAAACTTAGATTTTGATGTTACAACTCCATATATTAATTTATGGTTTTGTTTTGATAGACCACTGACAAATTCATCTCAAGTATTTTACGTCATTGTTCATATTTGTTTTAAGAAAAAATGTTTATTAAAACTTTTCTTCCTTATTGCTCTTGATGTGAAATTAATTCTTCCTATTTTATACATACTTGCGATATTTTGGGAGTGGCTGAGGGCTTGGCATGGCATTTTCTATTCACCATAATAAAACTTCCCTAATCTCTAAAACTAGAAATATGCATTTTACCTTAAGCTATGCATTTCCACTAAACTCAAAACATGTCACTAAAACACTTAATCTGGGGAAAACATAGCAGCATTTTCTGTACCAGCTCATGCTGTGACTCCATCTGCTCTCACAAGCAAAAGCAAAGGTGGTTCCTGGATAGGAAGACAGATCTCACAATCTGAGCAAGGAAGCTAAGTAGTTTACTGCAGGAAATGGTGGCATGCACTCTTGTCTGAGTCAGTATCGAACCATTGAACTAGTGGTGTCCCAGGAAACTTTTCAAAAAGTAAGGGTGTTCCTCTGGCCAAATCCCAACCTTGATAATCCTATTCTTTTTATGTACATTTCCCTAGTAGTTTCAAAAGCATTAACTGTTCTGCACTTCCTGTCTTAAAACGATCTTATTGTGTGATGTGAATACTTGCTGAGTTCACGTACATCAGGGATAAATGAAGTCTCTTTGGAGACCATTTTGAGTTTGATTCATTCCCAAGGCTCAGGGAGGTGCGGTTTGCAGTGCCACTGCTTATATCTCTATTGGAGGGGGCAGATTTAAGTTCTGACTTCAGTTCCATAGAAGGCTCATTACCTACAAGATGTGATGAATCCGTGCATTTTCCAATCTCCCTAGCCTCATCCAGTTTCTAAGTTGTGCCGTCTGGCTCTGGGGCCACTGATGGAAATGGTGGGATAAGAGGGGATTGCTCAGCTGCTCCCCCATGCTAGGTAGACTCATCTGATTGAGCAGGCTGCAGCCTGAGTTCTACTGGAAAGAGTGATTTAGGCTTGTAGGGTGAAAACCTTCCCCCATTGAAATCAATGGCAAAACCACCACGATTTCAGTCAAACTACATTCAGTTTAAATTTGTGGACTTTTGGGATCCTTCACTATGGAATGGGCTATACAGGTGTAAGACATTATTATCTGCAAATGTGATTTCTATACAAGTGTGTGTAAAACCACAAATCCACCAATTAAACTGCTTTGTACATAATGATTAACAACGAACATTCTAAATTATACAAATCTAAATATTATGCATCAGAGTTGCACAATAAAAGCCACAACTGAAAAAAGAAAAACATTTCAAGTGCGCTATATTTGTGGTGCTTGGGGGAACTTCAGAATATTCAACTATTTCAAAAGAAACAAATTACTAGAAACATGAGAAAGTAGTGTACATTCTGTTCTACTCTAACTAGCTTAATTGCTGTCCCAGCCAACCACATAGATACATGCACACACAGACACATGGTAAAAGTTGTCAAGTATCAGAGGGTAGCCGTGTTAGTCTGGATCTGTAAAAGCAGCAAAGAATCCTGTTCAAAATACTGGCTGTTATGGAAAACAGAGCTCTATATAAAGTCAAGATAGATGTTCTGTATGAAAGACTTGACTATGAAATAAATTACTTATTGACTGAAGTTTTACAGTAGGTTGGTTTAAACACAGCTTAGGTTATGCTCCCACGTCCTGTATTGAAGTATCAGGAACCAGTGGTGGTATTTTGAAATAATAACGTTTTGAAATACAATAATCTGATGCTTTCACTTGAACATACTGGGTGAGTTCCTTGGCTTGTATAAACAGTTGCCAATTTACACCAGCTGACAAACAGATTAACCTGTTGTGGAAACCTTTGTGCACTGAATTCAATAGTATACTAAGTTTTTGGTTTGAAAATAGTTACTTTCATGCAATAAGATCAATATGGTGTCTGAAATACATAATTTCTGTGGTTTATGAAATCGTTTAACTCAAAAATAGCTAAACTCAGTTGTGTCAAACATGCAGAAAGTGGACACAAAAATATCAAATCACTCTGACTCAGATAAAGCAGTGAAAGTTAGGAAAGGAAAGGGAAATTGGGGTTCTTTTTTCCTAGTGAATGAATAATTGCTTATATTTTAAAAATAAAATTTTAAAAATACCAGAATTGTAAGGAACTAATCCGCAATCCAAACTACAACATCACTAATTTTATACAATAGTGATAAAAGCCATTATCTGCATATCGTAGATTTTATTTGTATAAATGCAGCGTGTATGAAGGATGTACTTTAACACGCACTAGGTCCTTCTTAATATATTTGTGGTCCTTGTTTTGATTTCCTCTTCCTAAACACAAAAAATAAGGTGATGGAGGGAGAATACAACCTGTTCATATTTTCAATGACATATATAAAGTGTAAGTTTGAAATGTGTCCTTTTCTTCATTTTTCCTTATTTTGCTCCCTTTATTTAAAGAAAGAAAGAAGGATTTCTACATGCTTCTGTATGGACTTAAATGCCCAGCTTTAGACATCCAAGTTTTAAGGTGTTGGCCTAAATCTCTCTGCCTCAGGGAGGCAGGCCTAGCCCCACTTAAAGTTTGTGAGATCTGATAAGATTGCATGTTAAATTGGTAAGACTGCAGGCCATGAATACCAGTGAGATTGTTCCTGTTATCTTTAAAGTATATGAGGACCTTGGAGGCACTGGCGCTCCTGGGAGACAGTATACTGTAGTGCTTTGCTTTTGACACTCTACAGAACTATTAAGATCAAATTTATCTCTAACACAGTAAATTTAATTTTGATTTCAGGTTTTGTATCAGAAACTTGATCTGAGGCCATCTTTCAGCAAAGTTAACAGCATTAGTCACCAATATAGACAACCCTCCAAATGCTGTCCTTTGAAAGGAGATTCTTGTCAGAGGAGGTATAATCGTACCCATTATTCTTGTCACAAATTTTCAATATTAGTCAGCTGGAGAGGTGAGAGGAACCTACTACAGATGAGACAATCTCACAGCCTCAATGCACCCCACCTTTCCTTGGGTTCAGTGTCCCAGATGGAAATCAGGAGCACAGCCAAGCATGAGTACTACTTACTGCAGTGGAGAGGCAGAAGAGGTAGGTGAAGCAGCCGTAGGTCACTTCCACATAGAGAGAAGTTACTAACAAGGGTAGAGATGGAACACTAAAGACTCCCTGCTAGAGAGAGAGTGGGTTTTCCTCCTGTCAGCAAATAACTTGCTCACTTCCCTGCTAGTGGCAGCAGCATCTATCACAGGAGAGAAGGAAGATACTGTCTCAGGTGGAGGAGGGAACAGACTCCCTTCTCGAGATGCAGAAGACACAGCCTACTTGCTCATCTCTGAAGAACAAGGACAGGCTTAGCTCCTCAGAGTTTCTCCTCACTTTTGCTATGCTAGAAGATGGCATCATGACAACTTGCACCAGTGTGACCAAAAACAGTGACTGTGGTTCTTTGAATCTCACATTGCAAATACAAGCACAACTGGTACGTTTATTTGAATGTTACTTTTTTACTACTTTTTTAAAGCAGCAAAGACAAAAAGATATGAAAAGTAAAAGATACACCCTAGGTCTGAACCTGGGGGCCTAAGGGCTGTAAGAAGGCACTAGTGAGTTGGGACCACCATGCTCTTCCAAGAGTGTTACATGGGAGGAGGGTCCCATCTAAATATTGGCTACATGGCAGGAGTTGTTTGTTTGTTTGTTTGTTTACTACCACCATTAAGGAATAAAGGAGTGGTAGTGATAGTGACAATGGCCATATTGTGGGGATGGTGGGAATACTTTTGAAGAGAAGTACCAGAAAATCTAAATTCTATGTTATACTTCTGGAAAATGAAAATTGTTTTTCACTCCTACCCTTAATGTTCTGATTACACTAAAATAAATGCCACACATACACTAACTTCTTGTATGCTTCTGCTCTTTATTTTTTAAGCAAAAGTATTGCAACAAAGTATGCAAAATGAATAATGGTTTTAAACTTATCTCTTATCTCTGCTTGTTGTACATGGAATTTTCCAAAGGAATCTGTCTGGCAGATGTTTTTAACTGGAGTTGGTCAAATGGATAACTGAGCCCCAGCAGGAAAAATAAATAACAGTGTTGTGACACCAGGAACCCAGCTGTCTTTTTCAGTGATGAAGAGAGATAAATGTCTGTTGTAAGCAGCAGCATTCTGATGTTCTCAACAAAATTTAAAACGGGGGGAAAACACCCACAGGCTGCAATAAGTGGTTGATAAAGCACAAGGATTTCCTAACATGCCTTTGACATATAACTAGTTCTGGCCAGTTGGTGTGTCCACCAACACACTCATTGCAACACTCAACATTTCAGTTAATTTTTTGGGAGACTGACCATCTTTCCACATCTGAAAAAGAATACAATCCCCCTTATCCCCCTGGAAGGTAGGAAAGGAGAGTTGGGAGTCAGCCCCCACCTTTTTGGACCTTTGGTCTAGAAGACTTTCATCTAGCAGACAAAGGCATAAGAAGATCCAGTGCTGGAAAGTCAACATCAAAAATATTTAAACAGGAAAATTCACATTTTCAACTATGAGGATGATTAATCATTGGAATAGATTACCATAGGGTTTGGTAAATTCTCCATCACTTGGGGCCTGTAAATCAAGATAGTTTGTCTTTCTAAAAAGAGATGCTCTAGTTCAGGGATTGGGCAACCTTTGGGACACGGACCATCAGGGAAAGCCCCTGGCTGGCCAGAATGGTTTGTTTACCTGCAACGTCCACAGGTTCAGCCGATCGCAGCTCCCACTGGCCGTGCTTCGCTGTTCCAGGGCAACGGGGGCTGCGGGAAGCGGTGTGGGCTGAGGGATGTGCTGGCTGCCACTTCCTGCAGCCCTGGTGGCCTGGAGTGGCGAACCATGGCCAGTGGGAGCTGTGATCGGCTAAACCTGAAGATGTTGCGGGTTGGCAAACCATCCTGGCCCGCCAGCGAATTTCCCTGATGGGCCATGTGCAAAATGTTGCCGATCCCTGTTCTAGTTCAACCACAAGTTAATGGGTTAGATGCAGGAATTACTTAGTGAACCGCTATTGTCTAGGTTGGACTAGGTGATAATCATGGTCTGGCCTTATAAAAACAAAAACAAAAAAACTATTAACCTGTGGATCATGTTGAGAGGGTTCAGAATATATATGGAAGTTAATTTGGCCTGACGCTACATTGATTCTCCTGAAATGCTCCTTCCAAAGCTGTAAAATTCTCCAAGGAAGCTGCTTTGCCAAGGAAAGAGAGAGGGGACACTAAGCCAACAGTGAAACACCTGGCCTCTGTGCATATCATGGGCTGTACATGCAGTTTGGATGCTGCTGCTTCTCAACTGGAGGCGGACAATACCCTGATGGAAAAGTTGAAGTGAAATTCTATGAGGGGGAATCCTTGCAGAGATTTCCTCCACTCAATTTTCCTTTGGAAGAGGGTGGTCTGAGCCTTTCCATGAATGTTGCATGTATTAACTTCAGTTCTGAGACTAGTCTGTAACATACATTTAATTTTTCAAAACGTGTATTCCTATGAAATACATTAATGTAAGCAGTTTAATACAGCTTACAGAAATCCATTTTTAGCAGGCTATTTTTACAATATCATCAGCAAAATTGGGTCTTGTAGCAAACGTCATAAATTAAATGTATCTGACTGTTGGGTTGCTATGCAAACAATAACTGGTTACAGGCTACAGAACATTCTGCCCTTGGTGCCCAGGGCAGGGGCAGCAGTACATTGGTGTGGGCTGCTACTGAAGGTGAAGTAGGACCATCAACCAGCCTATTCTGGGGAAATTTGTACCACTGAAGACAATAGAAAGGGGCAGTCCCTGCACCTTGCCTGTACTGTCCATTCACCAAGAGCCAACGACAGTCTGGTCCTGAGAAAGGGTGGGTCAAAATATCCTATTCAACTGCAGAAGTCATCAGCTTCTACTGTTGGTTAACTGAAACCTAGAGGTTCATTTCGGGAAGCTGAAGATATTTCCCTGTACAGAAATATGACTGGATCAAAGAGATGAGTTATATGCTAAAACCATACTTCACATTAAATTTATAGAATAAAATTATTAAGTGATAAGAGTGACTGGGGATTTGACATGTTTAGCGGGGGGTAAAGATTCAAGTATAAATCAAATACACATTGGCCAAGATTTTCCAAAGTGACTAGTGATTATGGGTGCCTTAATTGTTGAGTGCCGAACCTGAGACACCTTAAAAGGGCTTAAGTGGGAAAGTGCTGAACACTTTCTGAAAACCAGACTACTTAAAATGTCTCAAATCAGGCACTAAAAATTGTGGCACCCAAAATCATCAGTCATTTTGGAGAAATCTTGGCAACTGTCTTTAATATAATAAAGGAGCAATGCTTGTAATAAAAAGCTTGTCTCTGATGGGATTACACTTTATGTCACTGAAGCAGACTACAAGATTTTGATCTGGAGAATACCTTTTTGTTTGCCTTTCCAGCTGATGTGGAGAAATTCCTGGAACAAAAGCTAGCAGAGACAATGATGGGGTCCAAAGCATGAATTGCATATACATTCTTTGTATGCATAAAAAAAAGTGCAGTGTGTTATAACTGCATGCCTGATGTGGTATCAGTTTACTGGGATGGCACATTTGTTTAATAGTCATATGTAAGGAGGCGCCCTGGCTCCCCGCCGCGCCTGAGAGGGACGAGCCAGAGCAGGTGCCTCAGTGGGCGGAGTCAGCACGGCCTGTCCCCGCCCCCCAGAAGTCAAGGGGCGGGACAGGAAGTATAAAAGCCCGGCCCCAGCGCTCAGTTGGGCGCAGGCTGCTGGAGAGGACAGATGCTGGTGCCCGGGCTCCTGCCGGGCCGGACCTGCCCCGCGCCCACTACCCAGAGGAGCGCTGGCCTGACCTGCCCTGCGCCCACTACCCAGAGGAGCGCTGCCCGGACCTGCCTCGCGCCCACTACCCAGAGGAGCGCTGCCCGGACCTGCCCCGCGCCCATTACCCGGAGGAGCGCTGCCCGGACCTGCCCCGCGCCCACTACCCAGAGGAGCGCTGCCCGGACCTGCCCCGCGCCCACTACCCAGAGGAGCGCTGCCCGGACCTGCCCCGCGCCCACTACCCAGAGGAGCGCTGCCCGGACCTGCCCCGCGCCCACTACCCAGAGGAGCGCTGCCCGGACCTGCCCCGCGCCCACTACCCAGAGGAGCGCTGGCTGGACTTGCCTCAGACCCGGTACCTGGAGGAACGTCGGCCTGACCTGCTGTGTGCCCGATACCCCGAGGAGTGGCCTGAGCTTCCCCACGACCGGTACCCGGAGGAACCCATGGTCTGGGACTCACCAGACGACGCTGGCAAGGACCAGGTACCCAGAGAGAGGGAGGTTGGAAGTGGCCCGGGGGCAGCCGACCCTGGTTTGGCTCCTGAAGAGCCCGAACCCATGTCAGTGTGTTGCGGCCAGGATCCCCACTGACCGCAGCGGGTCTTGACCGCTGCTAGGGCCCCGGGCTGGAACGCAGTGGAGTGGGTAACCGGGTGGCAGACTCCCCCTCTTCCCGCCTATTGCCACTGCTCTGCCCTGACCCAAAGGGCCACAGCTAATTAGACATGTGTTTGGTGCCCTGCCCGGACCAAGGGCTGGGTCCCTTTGACTTTGCCACTGCTCTGCCCTGACCCAAAGGGCCAGAGCTAATTAGACTTGTGTTTGGTGCCCTGCCCGAACCAAGGGCTGGCCCCTTTGACTTTGCCACTGCTCTGCCCTGACCCAAAGGGCCAGAGCTAATTAGACTTGTGTTTGGTGCCCCGCCCGGACCAAGGGCTGGGCCCCCTTTGACTTTGCCACTGCTCTGCCCTGACCCAAAGGGCCAGAGCTAATTAGACTTGTGTTTGGTGCCCCGCCCGGACCAAGGGCTGGGCCCCCTTGACTTTGCCACTGCTCTGCCCTGACCCAAAGGGCCAGAGCTAATTAGACTTGTGTTTGGTGCCCCGCCCGGGCTGATACTGTGTTTGCTCAGCCCCTGCTAAAGGCCTGAGCCTGAACTATTACTGCCTGCCCGAGCCAAGGGCCCGGGCTGATACTGTGTTTGCTCAGCCCCTGCTAGAGGCCTGAGCCTGAACTATTACTGCCCGCCCTGTCCAAGGGCTGGGGCTTATTTACTTTGAGAGCCCCGGCTAGAGGGCCGGGGCTCTACCTTATTTACAGACCTTGTACCCCGCTCAACACCTGCCGAGGGGCTAAGCCTACCCGGACTGCAGTGCATAAGGAGGCGCCCTGGCTCCCCGCCGCGCCTGAGAGGGACGAGCCCCGACACGACCGGCTTACATCATATGAACAGAATTAGGCTCTGAAATGGAGTTTCCATGTGTTTCTATTATTTTTATGGTAAATATTATGCTGTATATTGTTTATGAAAGAGGGCTTCCCTTGGTTTCTTGCGGTTACCTCCCCAGGGAACCAGGTATTGGAATATTTGTCACAGTAACTGTTTATTTTTAGTGTTCCAACCTTCTTTGCAGGAATCCTGTGGCAGAAGGTTATTTTTGTAAAGAAAATAATAGTTTTAGAAGTCCATTACCAAACAGGTCTTAAGGTTTAAAATAGTCAAAATCATGTTAACTATAGCAAGCTGGCACTCCACTAATAAAATAAAAATCTTCTTTACCTCTGCAGATAGATGCAGACTCCATGGGTGCTCCAGGAACACCCACAGAAAAAAATAGTGGGTGCTCAGCACCCACTAGCCTCAGATGTTTGGAGGTGCTCCCAATTAGCTGATTGGTGGCTGGGGGAGGGGCATGGAGGAGGGCAGAGAGCTTGCAGGGGCCTCAGGGAAGGGATAGAGCAGGGGCAGGAAGAGGTGGAGTGAGGGTGGGGCTTTGGGGGATGAGCACGGAACAGAGGCAAGGCCTTGAGGCAGAGCGGGGGGCAGACTACCTCCTGGGAAAAAGAAAAAAACCCTCAGTGCCTATGCCTCTACATACAATTAATGTTACCCTACCAATACTGTAATCGCAGGAAGATGTAATATTAACAGCAGTCTCATATCTTTGTGCTAAGAATCACTGTATTTCATGTTTTACATTTGTCTCTTTGCTTTATATTTACAGTGACAAAACACAAAATGTAACTAAAACATAACCCTATGTCTCAATTCCCAATCCCTCCCCTATAAACAACATGATTTAAGTAAATTTACTAAGGGGAACTGTTTGTTACAGTCTCTTCGTGAATGAGACACCACCTTCTCCTAGATAAGGAGCATTACAGCATGAGTATCTCTTTTCATAAGATAAATGAATTATTTATCAAGAAAGAAAGAAAGAAAGATCCAGACTTGTAGGGAAGTTGATGTTCAACACGCTATATATACACTAGCTTTTCTGGTGGATCTGGTGACTTCACAAATACTTCAAATTTTGCAGAGTACAGGGAATTCTGGGGCTCACAACCAGAAAACACGTAATATTCAATATGAATGTGTATCTACCTAGAGAACAGATTAAATTGTGCTACCATATTTGCAAATATTGCATTAGATCCCAGTACTTGCATTAGTACTTCTCAGTGGGTCCAATATTTGACTATTAACATATTATTGATATATATATCAATCTACTGACATGCTTCTTTTTCTTCTCTTACTTTAAAAAAAAAAAGCTTAAAAATAGTAATTAAGGGTACAAATTTGTCCCCCTGCCTCCAGAGACACAATGCTGCAGCCTGCTCTAGAAGTAATGATAGTGTAGTTCTACTGTGGATAGGGTAGGCAGAATTTGGGGCAGCATACAGAGTATACACACTCCACAGGGCTCTTTGCACAACAGTATGGAGGGGTCAGTGGATATTTCCACTAAGAGGTAAAGTGAAAGGATTGGCTGCTATAGAATCGTATGGACAGGCTACTGCATGCCAATAGAAAAAAAAATTCCACTTTTGTGACCTGGACATTAAAATTCCTCTGTTCCCAACCCCTAGGCATTGGAAAATGACCAGCCTGGCTACTAAGATGAGGCTGGGGTTTAGGATTTGCAACTTAGTGCAATAAAATTACGTTGTTGTAAACTTATGGTTGAAGTTTTAACCTCACAAATATAAACAGAGTGTATATTAAAGTTCCAACAATAGCTATTTCTTAGTCTCTTTACACATACAAAATAATCCAATAAAGCTAACAACATTAGAGTAATATAATAGAGTACATTTGTATAAAGCAGCTGAGTGATCGTTGATGTGGGAACAAAAACTTTTAATTTCTTGACCTTTGTGCTTGTAAAATCTCAAACCAGAACCTTCCATTAATGTGATTTCATGCATGTAGTATCATCACAATGTAGAACTTGATGAAAACATAGGGAATGACAATAGTACAGAATAGAGCCTAAAAGAAAACAACTAGGAACACTGGTTAAACCATTCTATATTGAGATAACTCTTTAGGTAAAAATTAAGAAGAATTTTAACTGGACTATATTTTAAAGTGTAGAGTCATCAACCTCAAGTTTCTATTTTCAGCCTAGTACACATAATAGGACAAGAGGGCAAAGGTAGAAATTAAAGACAAACAAATTCTAGCCAGCCGTC
Source organism: Gopherus evgoodei (assembly GCF_007399415.2). Lineage (NCBI taxonomy): Eukaryota > Metazoa > Chordata > Testudines > Testudinidae > Gopherus > Gopherus evgoodei. The sequence continues at coordinate 107,357,544 of NC_044322.1, read as the reverse complement.
AGGAAGCACTTTTTCACATGAGAATCATAAATTTTGGAATGGTTTATCAAGTAAGGTTAATGAGGCTAACACACTTGTGGCCAAGGAACATAAAATCGGATGGCATCATGGGTGGGTGACAAAAAGGAAGCAACTCATAATTATCTGGAAGGCAAGAATGCTTCTGATGCTTAATTTGTGCAGATACTCATGCAGGGACAAATTATCTCAGCTACATCTGTGCAATCCTATTGCTTTCAGTAGAGTTCTATCAGCACAACTGAGAGGACAATTTGGTTCATATGTTTAGTGTGTTTGTAGATGACATCAGTTTGGTGGAGTGTGTTTTTATTTTGGAGGAGTGAGTGAGTTGTGCTCTATCAGCTTTAGTTTTCAAATTAGATTCAGGCATTAGCTTTAAAAAAATTTTGAACTTGCCATATAGGCTTACAATGCTGCACAAATAAATAAATAAATAAACAAACCACACAGGGAGCTTTTAAAGGCCATTGAGGATTCCTGCAACCATTCTCATGTGAGTAATCAATATAATAGTATTGATGTAATATTTTAACGTTTCGGTAAATCATTTGACTTGCACTACATGACATTTTGATTCTGAAACAAGAATGATACAAAAAATCACAATGGCACACATTAAATGGATTAAAAACGGGCTAACTGATTGGTCTGAAAAAAGTAATTATAAACAACGACATATCATCAAGAGAATGTGTTTCTAGGAGGATCCCGGAAAGATCCATTCTTAGCCCCATACTATTGATAAAGTTTACGGATGACTCAAAGATTGGGGGAATGGTAAGAGGACAGGTCACTGATATAGAGTGATCTGGATCACCTGATAAGCTGGGTGCAAGCAACTGTTAAGGCCAAATATAAGATGATACATCTAGGAACAAAGAATGTAGGCCATTCTTACTGGAAAAGAGTGACTCAGAAAAGGACTTGGAGGTCATAGTGGATAATCAGCTAAACATGAGATCCCAGTGTGAGGCTGTGGCAAAAAGTCCTAATATAGTTCTTGGATGTACAAACAGGGGAATAGTGAGTAGGACTGAGGAGATTGTATTACTGCTGTATTTGGCTCCGGTGTGACTGCTACTGGAATACTACATCCAGTTCTGGTGCTCACAATTCAAGAAGGATGTTGATAAATTGGAGAGGGTTCAGAGAAGAGCCATGAAATTAAAGGATTGGAAGACATGATTAACAGTGATAAACTAAACAGATTGAGTTCCCTGAGTCTAATAAAGAGAAGGTTAAGGGTAATTTGATCAGAATCTGTAAAAACCCACATAGGGAACAGAAATCTGATAGTGGATTCTTCAGCGTAGGTGGCAAAAGTATAAATCAGATCCAAAAGCTGTAAATTGAAGATAGATTAGAAATAAGGCAGTGCTTTTTAACAGCAGAGGTAATTAACCACTGGAACAATTTACAAAGATTTTTGATGGATTCTTCATCAAGACAAATCATTTAGAAAAATATCTAGTCTTGATATGACTTAAATCAAACAGGAATTAATCCAGGAAGTCCTATAGCATGTGTTATAGAGGAGGTCACAAAAGATGATCACAATGGTCCCTTCTGGTTTTATAGTCTATAAAACCACGAGTGGTCCCAGTGCTTGCTGGTTATCTCTGAATCCAGTTACAAATATAGTTCCAACTTATAGCACAGACTACACCTAATCAATGTTTCATAACAGCATGGGTGAGATCACTTGTGGAATTCTGAAATTTGGTAATCATACTTCAAAAAGGATATTGAAAAACTAGAGAAGGTTCAGAGAAGATCTGCAAAAATGATTTCAGGTCTGGAAAATAAGCCGTTCGTTGTGAGACTAAAAGGACCTTATTCTATTTAAGCTCACGGAAAAGAAAGATAATAGGCAACTTGATCACAGTCTACAAATCCCTAAGCAGGAAGAATATACCGCATACTAGAGGGCTCTTTAATCTATCAGACAAAGCTATATACATTCTAATAGCTGGAAGCTGAAATCAGCAAATTGGAAATTTTTAATTATGAGCGTAATAAACTATTGTAACGGTTTACCAAGGGCTACGGTAAATTCTCTGTTGCTTTGAAGTTTTATATCAAAACTGGATATGCTCTAGCTCAGCCAGAAGTTATGGCCTCTATGCAGGAATCATCAGATTAAATACATGGCCCATGTTATACTGCAAGTCAGACTAGATCATCATAATGGTCCCTGCTGGCATTAAAAAAAATAAAACCTATGAATCTACAAATAACTCAGCAAAATTAAGTTTTACTCATCAACTAGCAAATTCTTTCATTCCCCCCTTCACAAATTCTGACCATGAGCTGAATTTGGTCTGATTCTAATATTTCTTATGAACTGAGACTACCAATTGTCAGTTTTTCCCCCCATCTATCATTTTTATTGATGACTATTGTTTACTCTCCATCTGTAACCCTGGCCCAATGCTTAGGTATTAAAAGTATTACACAAAAATTTAAATCTAATGCAATATTATAGTCCTAAAATATACTAGAAGAGCTGGATGATTTTAAACAGGAATCCAACTCAAGGGATTATGATTGTAAATCTAACCTCAGACATAAATTTACGAATAAAAAGCAATGTACGCAGGAAAATTTGGGGGCATGTTATGGCTCACTGATACAAGACCATTCTACAATAAAAAGGAAAATTCCATTACTGATGGGAAAAATGTAACAGAACTATGTCTTTCAAGTTTCTCACAGTTTGAGGATCTAAATAATGTGAAAGGAATCTAAAGGCTTTTTAAATATCTATAATTACATCCAGATTGCCAAAAAATAGCCTTCTTTTAAGTGTTTAGCTTCCAGAAAAAAATACTGAATCTAGGTATAGTAAAAATAAACCTGAACCATTTTTCAGCTCAAGTACACAAATTTGAAGAATGACTACGTATCAATCTAAAAGCAGAGTTCATGTATACATTTGATAAACAAGCACTTGGTCACTCAGTGTTAATTTTAGTGAGGTTGTAGACATCTTTCACGATCCTGAAAACAGAACTGTAACCATTAACGAAAAAACACTTTATCAGCACACAGACAAGCTGTGTTCTGATTAGCTGTTACCTTGTATATTAGACCCAGTCCACACTATAAAGGTTACTGAGAACTGTAGCAGAGAACCCTGATAATTTAGGACCAGATGCAAAGCCAGTTCAAATCCATGGGAGACTGTCCATTGATTTCAATGAGGTTTGTATCAGACCCATAGCAACAATTTAAAAAATCAATTTAAAGCTTTAGGCCATATGGTTGCAACAATTTTAAAGCAGATTTTCCTGTTGAAGTCAATGTGTCATTTGCTTAAAGTCTGATAGTATGATATGCCCCTGGCATTACAGTTAATAATTATCTTGTAGTGTAGTTAAACAAGTAGAGTTTGTGTTCTGTAGCACCAGAACAATTAACTTTTTTTAAATAATTAGGCACAAGTCATGTAATAAGATACCAGAATCTTACTTTGATTACAGTCTTCACAAACATGCATTTTTTAAACCATTTATAGTGCCCCCAGAGTTAGGAGTTGATAAGACTTTATTCTATCTAGTTAAAGAAAAAAATAAGAATTTTGGATATAGGTTAGATTAGCAGTGACCAAGATTTCTTCTCTTTATAAAACAGTTGTTACACACATCCCAAGATAAAATAAGTAATCTATTAGTAGAATACTCAATTTCAATAAGGAGAAACTGGCTGCAACAAACTACTTCTGTAATCAGAGAGAGAATGACTGATACGATAACCATTCTGCACATAGTGTTTGTTCATTTTATAGATTTAAAAAAATTAAAAGGCAGTTGGCCTCACTAGCCATATTTTCTGAAAATGCTAATGCATGAAACATTGAGACTGAACTTAACCCTGATATATAAAGGAAAGAGCTCCCAAGAAAGTTTCTCATCTTTATGCCCAGGCTGAACCAGTGAAGGAAAATGAAAATCTACATTTTAATTTTAAAATAACCTTTTATATTTTATAAGAAGAGTTTCCCTTTTATTTAATACTAAGCATCCTCAGGCAGCAGCCAGCAAAGGCAGCTGAACAGATAAGATGGGGATTTGAGGAGAAACCAAGGGGAAGAAAGAATGGTGGTCAAAGGGGCTTGAAAGAAACCAGCCCAGACCTCAAGAGCAATGGCGTGTCAACTGACCTGCTATTTCAATGAATGAGGAAGAGGTCTCTTCCAAAAGACAACACGTGTGCTGTGGGGGGGTCGCTGGTGGGTTTTCAGATGAGAGTTCAGGGGTTCTTCTAGGAGCCTCAATCCAACTTCTGGATGTTTATCTGAACCAACCAGAATCCCCCTAATTTTGAGATTCTTTAATCCCTCTAACAATGTATTTTTGCACTGTTAGAATAAGTGCACATTCTGCACTTATACATATTTTGCAGTGTAGATGTTGGACTTGTTAGGATTAAACTTTTGCTATATTGAGTCACTGTGACAAGTTACCATGTATTGTTGCAACATCACTATGCACTAGTCTGTGGGCAAATAATGAAGGATTTGGAGTGGATATTTTCATCTCTCTTGATCTATTAAGAAAGGAGATCTTTAAGATAGTCTGAAACTTGTATCAGTTTTGCAGTTTCACAAAGCTGTAACCATACCCTCAGCCTACTCAATAAATACGTAAAACTCTAAGGGGGAGATCGACGACCTCAATTCTAACACTGCACAAATGACGCCCCAATTCTTTGTCCATCACAGGAAATGGCCAATCTCTCTTTGTGTCTAAGTGATATTAATGTGTAGCTGATAAGCAGCTGATTGAAGTGAAACACAGGAAAGATGGAAATGACTTTATCTGGAAAAAAGAGAAACATTTAGGAGAACTAGCAATAACCACAGCATCACCATAATTCGAGAGGGTCTTACTCCGATCACATAAACAAGTTTGCAAGCTCAGCATCCTAAGTGGCAATTAGATTCCTAAATAGGAACAGCTGCCAAAAATGCTTTATTCCATCTCTGACTGGCCAAAAGGGTATGCCTCATCCTGTTGGATGCTGGCTTAATCATAGTGATCCACAAAACTGTGACTTTCAAGCTCAGCTATTGCAAGGCATTGTTCCCAGGGAAGAATAACAGGCCAGCTAGTGTGACTGCCTACTTATTAAGTTACATAGGTGATGTTAACATGTCGCTGTAGAGACAACACTAATTCCGCATGGAAACAAATTCAAGGCTCTGATCCTTATCTTCAGATAATGACTGCATTGGACTCAAGCTACTTCAGTGACCCCTCTCTCTGTACCCATGATCTTACACAGGGGTTGGCAACCTCTGGCACACGGCTCACTAGGGTAAGCACCCTAGTGGGCCGGGCCAGTTTGTTTACCTGACGCATCAGCAGGTTCGGAAGACCGTGGCTCCAACTGGCCGTAGTTCATCGTCCCAGGCCAATGGGGACTGCGGGAAGTGCCGTGGGCCGAGGGATGTACTGGCTGTGGCTTCCCGCCACCCCCATTGGCCTGCGATGGCGAACTGCAGCCAGTGGGAGCCGCAATCAACCGAACCTGCCAACGCAGTAGGTAAACAAACTGGCCCAGCCCACCAGAGTGCTTACCCTGGTGAGCTGCGTGCCAGAGGTTGCCGACTCTGATCTTACACATCTGCTCCTGAAGGACACTGGATCTCTAGACCAAAAGGACGAGAACAGGAGGCAAAATTTTCCTAGTGGTTGACGCATGGCTTTGGAACTCCCTTCCTCAAGATATTACAATGATCACAAATCTTATCTCCTGGAGGACAACAGCAACATTCATTATTTATTGTCATTATAGTTGTTATTATTATTAGTAATGGAAACCTTTCCCTCCTATACAGTGGAAGAAGCAAGAGAACCAAAGATCAACACTGATTAAATTACACATTGGACATATACAGTTCTGTAACGTGCTCAGCTACCATGTTGATGAGTCCAGTATAGATTGATAACTAAGAAGTTCATGTTAAAAAGCAGCCTAAATCCATCAGAATGAACACAAGTTGTCCAGCAGCCCCCAGGCATATCTAGATAATTGTAATATAGATAATTTAAATATAGACAGCTATGCATACTGCATCATATCTTTCCCCTTTCCAGTTTGACTATTGTGAGGAAGGCATTATGGTTCCATTAGCTCCCGGGACCAGAGAAAAGCAGAGAGTCCTGAGAATTACCTTTTCCTACTCCCTGTGATTGAAGAAAAATCTCATTAAAAGTGTCTTGCATAAAAGTTTTCAAAGACGGCAACATTAAAGGTTTGGTGGGCAGAACAAAAGCATTATGCTCTGCAGAAGAAATTAAAGCTGTCACCATGAACACGAAGGGGAAAGTCAAAAGAGAATATGGATGGGAAACTAAAGCTGGCCAGCTGAGCACTGATCTCTCCTGCTCCCTGGCAATTGTTCATAACTGACGCCCACTGGCCTCTACTCATCTCCCCACTATCCCCTTTGTTCTGGAGTCAGAAGAAAGAAAAGAATCTGTGTGTGCACAACCCCTTCTCTTGACCACTCTAGGTGGGTGAATGCCGTGTGATGAAAGCGGGCAGGTTGGAGCAGAGGTATAGTCCTACTTGCTTTCCATGCTGCAACAGATCAAAGGGCAGATGGAGAGTGAAGTAGAAGCCAGTGAATAACAATTGTTTGGCTCTTCACTGAGGAGTAGGGTGACCAGATGTTAAGGGGAAAATATCGGGACCACTACAGGGGAGGCATTTGTTTTTTTTTACACTCACCCATTCAGGAGTTCAGTGGCAATTTGTCGGAGAGCCCGTCAGTCGCGGACAGTCTTTGGCAGTATTTCGGTGGGGGGTAATAAACCTTGTCGCCAAAGACAGAAGCACCTGCTGCCAAAATACCGCCAACGACCATCCGCGACTGAAGGACTCTCCACCAAATTGCCACCAAAGACCAGGAAACAAAATATTGGGACAAATGACGTCCCGACTGTACTCTGGTCGCGACGCGGGACAAACTCCTCAAAATCAGGACAGTCCCGATTTTACCAGGACATCTGGTCACCCTACTGATGAGTGGGGACCTGTGAAGGACCTGAGGCCAGAGTATTTGTCCCCTCTAAGTCCCCCAGCAGCATTCCCTTCCTCTGAGAGGCTCTTCTCTGCTAATTCTTAGGAATGACAAAAGAGGCTATTGAAGTGAATGCTCTGGATTCCCTTGCTTTTGTAAGTTCGTTTGAACACTGCCATTATATAAACATAGTTATTTTTAATCTCCCTACTTTTCAAAAGTTCCATAGACCTGGACAAATGGGTTTCATCAAGACATCACAGTCTCTTCATACATTTGTCATGAAACTTGTTTCCCAATTGTAATAAACTGCAATTGCATCATGTTTTAAACACCACATACTTGCACGAGATTTTTCTGTCTGTGGATAAACTTCCCATTCAGGTGAATGATGCATAATTACCATTGCAAAGTACACCTAAAATATTAAGAATAGTAAGTCCTGCATCTGTTTAATATGTCTTGTTTTAATACAAATGGCTCATTTGCTGAACCCTCAGTTCTTAGTTAAGTAAAGTCCTATTGCAGTCATTGACTCTGGTTTTTGTGCATGCTCTGGAATACATTTTTGGCATCAGAGAACTGAGTAAGGTCTTCAAGATTTAGCCGTACATGTTTCATGAATTAAAACCCTTTTTGTTGTTGCAAACCACAAATAATACAAAGAAACTAGGAAGTGAAGTCTGAATTGCTTCTTCATCCACAGCTACACACCTAACACTTTCTATGAGCTCAGTTGTACTACTTAAGCACAGCTCTGCTTCAAGGGCAGTAGTGAGCCCTCAGAAACTCCCCAATGTGCCAGGGGAAAAACAGGGAATGAAGCACACAACACTGTATACCTGGACAGCAATGCAGGCCATCTGGGGAAGTGGCAGCCCTAAGTCCTCAGTCTTCACATATGAATAAAGCAGTCTTTGTGTTCTGGTGAATACAGAGGCAGTTCCTGCTGCTGCATGTGTGCACAAGGGGGCAAAGGATGTGGGCTGCTTTCACCCGCTGTACTCGGCTGTGCACCTGCAGAGCAGCTGAGCATAATCTGGCCCTAGATTTGAAGTTTCCTAAGGAAAGTTCTAACATTTCCCTGCTAATTTTTAAACAAATATGTCAGTTAAGATTTCTAAGTTTAAGGCAGAAATGTTTGGGTCATTTCCAGCAGATGTTATCTTGGCTGCTGGCCCCAGGGAGATCTGCAGACTTCCCATGCTCTGAAGCCCCAGAGGCTATTCCCAGTTCTGAAAGGGAATTAGGCATTCCATTCTGCCCACTCCTCTGTCTATGACTCAGCCCAGAACACATTGGGAATGGCGTTGAGCTGCTCAGTTCTCAAGCTTAAGGTGCTCCCTGATGTCTTAACCGTAGTTAGGGGGTCAGGAGACTGTAACCAGCAGACTGAATGTCAATTATCTTGGGTAAAAGTATAAAGAGGCTGTGTCTAAGTACAACGGACCTTTCTCTATTTGATAACTGTATAACAGGAGGCAGAGCAACACAGTGGACATGTATACGCTGAAGTTTACAAAAAGCTGATAAACTTTGGTGAAAATGAGGAGAGCTGAGAGAGTGTAAGTGCAATATGGGGAAGGCCCATTTTGGCACTATGGGGATGAAGGAGCGATGCCTTGTAAGTATTTCTGATGACTGGTAGATGACCTTCCTCAGCACCCCAAGATTCAGAAGATTGATCTGGAAACGTCCATATCCCCAACCTCTGCCGTTACATGGGAGAATTGCTCTAAACTAGAAATAGTTTCAAGGCTGAGGATGAGGAGACTGAAGGGCACTGAAGGTCCTGAGAACTGAGACTACTTCAACACAGAAGGTGAAGATCTAATTTGCATGAGCTCTTTTCCTACAGGAAGCTCCTAAACTCTCAGCTGCAGAACAAGTTTGTTTTCAATTTTATGGCTTCCGCAGTAGGTCAGCCTGCGCACTGAATAGGTCACCTTCCTGCAGAGCCAGGAACTGTTGCCTTCTTGGCACTGCACAGCTCAGTCAGCTATGGAATATTATCTATTACGTTGAATCTGCTGGATCAGGCATTAACAGCTGACATAGAAATTTCAGGAAACTGCTCTGAAGGAAATTTTCACCAGTGCCAGGTGCACTCAGAACTGCATTAGCTGGCGGACAGAGCAAAAGTATGTGACAATACAGAAGTGACCATACTTGTCTAATGAGGCATAAACATGAAAAAACAAGAACAAGAAAACAAAACAAAACACCGTAACTTGGCAAACGCAGGCAGAGGGAAGGTTAGTGAACTGACAGTCCTCCACTGCCTGAAATATTTTAGAAAATTTTCAGACAAACAACATTGTCCTTACCAAAAATAGAAAATCTTTAGCAGTCCTCTGAAATATGAATGAAAAAGTATATTTTGTAGTAGAACAATCAACAGGTGGAATCATCAGCCTGTGATGGAGATATTTTAAGCAAGGAAATCTACAGCTAAGGACTGCCAAAAATCAAGCCCAACCCTTATAAGAGTAATCTTGACACACTGATTTTAGAGAGACTATTCATGTGATGTAAATAAACTTTGCAGACTCAGGCCCCTAATTTTAAAATTAATGACATGTGTTCTTTGAAGTGTCCTAGCAAACATGTTTTTGATCCTGCTGATCACCAATTATTTTTCCTTAGTTCTCTTAATGCTCGCGTCAGTCCACAAAATAGTTGCACAAAACATATCTCAAAAATGCCATTGAGAATGAGGTGTGGATCATATTGACAAATGAAAATGTGCAGATTAGAGGAAATAAAAGTGTTTACAATTCACAAAGGTAGCGATGGGAGGGACAAACCGTAGCTTCCATTAGAAATTTTAAAGGTGGAGTTCATACAACAGATGGAATAAAAAGGTGCATCTGTTTTCCATAGGCAGACAAGTTAGAGTGCTTGTTGCATTACAGAGCACAGCTTGTTTTATGGGATGGGGTGGAAGTTAATATGTAAATAAAGTTAAGAAAAAAAATCATTGCCCTGGTTTTGTTGTTTCATGGGCTATAATTATTCCCAGTGACAAGGTGAGAAATATTTTTTTCTTTACATTTACTGATGACTTAAAAGTTCAGACAGTCAAAACTTTAATAGAGGCCCTCTCCCCTGAGATGAGGATAGGAGTTATTAATATAGAGAACAAATAGGGACTATATGAATGTCAACATAGACTGCTAATTAATCTCTAGCTGGCTTTTATTTTGGTGTGTGCATATAAATATTATTTTTACATTAATATAATGCACCTATCAAACTCTAGGTATGTTTACAAAAAGCAAGAAAAACCACCATCATAATATTTCTGACAAAACAAATCCTACTATTCTCCCAATTTCCAGTTACCGTGTAATGGTAAGGGGAGTAACAGAAAATAAAACAGTGACAAGAAATGGAGGCCTGTATTAGGCTATGTCTACACTAGAGAGCTTACAGCAGCACAGCTGTACTGATGCCACTATACTGCTGTATGATGCCTCGTGTAGCTGCTCTAAGCCGATGGGAAAGGGCTCTCCTGTTGGCATAATTAAATCACCCTAACAAGTGGTGGGAGCTACGTCGGTGGGAGCTCTCCATATTGACGCTTGTGTCGATGTAACTTATGTCACTCAGGGGGGTGTTTCACACTCCTGAGTGACATAAGTTATACCAAAGTAAGTGATAGTGTAGACATAGCTTTGGAGTTTGAAAGATTCAGCATTTGAGACTGTGAAAGCAGTGTCAATGAACTGAACCAACCACTCTACTATTGTTGTGTATAGTTATTCATATGTATTCATGTTTGTTCATTCATTTGCCCCCATATCTTTCTTTACAGATCCTAGAGACATTTTCTATCTACTATCTTCTATCTTTCTATTTTCTATCTACTTTAGCACCATAATCATCCGTCATAGCCTTCATCCTTCCAAATGAAGAGGAAGAGATAATTTGAAACTTATCAACATCACTCTTTAATCATCCAGGAAAGGTTTGTATGATATAAGACTTTTTCTTCAACCGTGAGCTGAATCTTCTGCCTCTATCAACTACTGGATCAAAATTAAACAAGATGTTGCTAAATGTCTGAATATACTGTAAACATGTACAGCACTTTGTGTTCCTAGAGAGCCAACACTGTTAACAAGATAGCTTAATTAGAGCAGCACAGTATTTCCCCGAGGGAGAAGGAAAAAAGGAAGGCATAACCTTCCTTGATACTTTAGTTGGCAAACTCTCCCTGGTGAGAGTAAGGCAAACCTTCACCTAATAAATCCACTTTGAAACTCCCAAGGTCCTGGAGTAGTGTAACACAATGTGGTAAAAGTTCTCTTCCTTCTTTTTCCTTGGAAACAAACTGTGTTCAAACAAACGGATCGTGCTAGTGCAAAGAGAAAGAATCTAATAAAATAATGAATGTTCTCAGATATTAAATGGAGATGTTGTAAATTTAAAAATGTACTGACGATTGAACAGGTCACATTGCAGTTTTAATCTGCCCATAAATAACTTTTTGTTTGGAGAGACAAATCAATTTTATTTCCCTACAAGTAAAAAACAAACCAGAACCAAACACATAATAGAGACTTAGAAGGACAGCCCATATGTATTATTTTGGTGTGATATTCATATGTTAAAGCCAAGCATGTACCACTTTAAGGACTGTCTGAAATGCAACGATCCTTTACCATTTCAGCAGATTTCCACTATATATATATATATATATATATATATATATATATATATATATATATATATATATATATATATATAAATTGACAAAAATCAAGACTCCGTACATACTTACCTTCTAATTTAGTGTGTCAGATTTCCATCTCCAAAACAGTAATAATTCCTAAAGTGACTCATCTCCTCTCCCTCAATATCAAAATGTATAGACCTGTTATCCTTCACTAAAACATTTATTAGTTTCAAATAGAAGGCAGAGTGAGCTTTCTTTCTTCTACTTTATGCAGCATGTGCTATATATTAGTGTTTAATAACTCTATAAAGGCAGACATGCCACACAGACATAAGTCTGTGGAATATACTTCTGACCTATTCACAGGAACAACTAAGTAAAGATGCCTGTTGTAGTTTTCCAGTTGGCTTTTCATTGACGTTACCATTCGTTGGCAGAAATATAATGGTGGTGGTTTTTCTTGCTTTATAAACATACCTAGAGTTTGATAGGTGCATTATATGAATGGAAAAATAATATTTATATACACACATCAAAAGAATTCATTTTTAACAGAGATCATGGAAATAGATCAGAACATCTTTTTCCTATTGTTCCCTTGTACCTGGCTCTATCCAATTCAATAGGACAAAGAAAAGGACAAAGAAATCTTTTTGACCTAGTCTGATTTTTTTAAGTTACTCACGCCAAGACCTGGATTAGTGGTTGCACATCCCCTTACACACAGAACGCCTTCCCTAAAATAGTCCATAAGGTCATAACCATTCCTTCTTCAAATCCCTCAAGACCCACTTCTGTTGTGACTCCTGCAAGAAATCAGCAAACTCACAAAGGATAGGGTGAGTGGTAGTTGTAAATAGCTGACATTTGTTAATTTTCAAAAAGTTTTTAACACATGAGAACATCAAGTTGTACAAACAGCTAGTGTATGTAACTAGATGACTGTATTACCCTTGTCCTCCCTTCTTTCCTATTTTTGGAATGATTATTTATTTCATCCTGTTTCAAATTAGATTACAAATTCTTTGGGGGCAGGGACCATGACCTGTTTGTAAAGTATGTACCTTGCAAAATATAGCCCAATTCCCAACTGGAGTCTTTGGGTGCTGCCATGATACGAATAAATAAACTATAACAGCCAATTAGCTTAAGGACCAAATGTCAAAATGCTGGCCTGTGGGCTGTCATGAGGAGGCCTATGAGTGAAATCCAGCCTCCACTGAAATCAGCAGCAAAGCAGTGCTTCAGTGGGGTCAGGATTCCACATTCAGAAGTTTTCTGAAAAATTTCCTGAGGACACAAGTATGAAGCAACACTTGTTTTAAATGGGAAGTCTGTATAACTTTGCAACTTTTTCTTTGGAAGAAAGGCCTTTCCTCTATAACAACAGTAAAGCACTGGCACCATGTATATTCTTACTGCTGACAACACCTTTTGACTATAATGTAGATAAAAGTAACACTCTGAAAAAACTGCAGTTTGCACATGCTCACTAGAGACTTGTTGGCGCTTCAGAGCTAAATTCTCAAAAAATTTTGTATACAATGAGCATGCTCCAACTCAGGGCTGCAGGATTCATGAAAGACTTCCCCTGTAATTGCTACTTCTGACTATTACAAGGCAGGATGGGGCCAGACACCAGAACTGAAAGTAAGGAGACTCTTCAATGACCTCCCTCCTAGTGCCCAGGCAGCATGAAGAAGCCATCTGAATTGAAGGCAGAAGGAACAAAACCTGGACCCGAGGTACATGCAGAGAATAGATTGGGACAAGGAGCCCATGCAGGTGGGGGTGCATAGTGGAACTGGAAGATAGCTGGGAGGAGAGAAAGTGAGATTGGGAAGTGAGTGATTGGGACACTGGGATTGGCTGGAAAGAAGACTAGGAGCCAGGCTGTGGGAAGATTGGGACTGGCTGCTTAGACATATTAGGACTGGGAGCCCTGGGACCAGGTGGACAGGGTGAGCAAGACTTGGGTTGTCTGGGCAGGGAGACAGACTGGTAGATGGGGTGGTGGGGAGACTGGACTGATTGGGTAGGGAGACAGGGACTGAGATCCAGGAGGAGCAGGGAGACAGAGATTGGACCAGGAGTCAAAGGAGTGTAAAGACTGGGTCTGGCTGGGCAAAGGGGCAGGGACAAGGAACTGGGGAGTATGGAAACTGGGAAGAGGCGCTATGGAGGAGGGTGGAAGACCGAGATTGGATGAGAAGCCTACGATGGGAGACTGGGAGCTAACGTGGGCAGGTGGGGAATGGGGAAACAACCGGAGGCCAAGGCATGGGAGAAACAAACTGGACAAGGATATTGGGGGCAAGGACTGAGACAGAGCAACAGGGATTGGGGACCCAGGCATGGGGAAGAAGCAAGACTGGGTTAGATACTATGGTGATGAGCACCATAGAAAAGTGCCTGAGGAAGTTAACAATTCTGTGTTCAGAATACAGTATTATGTGTAGTAAATAAGGCTTGGAGGTCACACTTGGAACAATGACAATAAAACAATATGCTGAATAAGCTACTCATTAAAATGAGCACCATCCATCCAGTGCACTGAATGAGATGCTGTAGAAAAAATACTGATGATGTTACAAACAAACAACCCTGCCCCCGAAATGGTACCATAATGAATATGCACAAGGGGGCTGAATTTAGGTTGCACAAGCAACCTTAATTCTGGCTTTTCTTAGCTTCAAGTGCTTGATTTTGCAACCATAATGTTCCTTTAATGTAGTTTTTGTACATAATGTGTACATACATTTATTAATGTTTGTAATTCCATCTAAGATCTTTGGGTAGGGGAGGGGAAGAGCTGAATAAGCAAAGTCTTTTCTTCTAGAAGCTTAACTTTTAACAAATTCCTGAATGAACAAGTATGGCTTTTTTTTCAGAACAAATATGAAAACCAGGGGGTTGTTGTCCAAACAGCTATATTTGTGTGAGGGACCTGATTTTTTATTTTTTAAATGACATCACACGCTCTAGTTAATAATATCATTGTCATCTATTAAAAGTTCAGTATTTATTTCTTGACTGGTCTCTCTTATGGTTCAGTTTTTTATCTGCTGCCAATTGTCTGCCAGGAGAGAGAGAACGCAAGAGGTACACACAGGATTGGCCCCATAATGAGACACTGACAGAGAATCTTTATTCCCACTCCAATACACAGACAACTAGGACTTGAGACTTCTAAGGCAGCGGTTCTCAAACGTTAGCAACCCAAGGACCCCCATTTTGATTTAAAATTTTTCATGGACCCCCAAGCAAGCTTCTAATTTTCCCTGGGGGTGCTCAGCCCACACTTAGCCCCATGCCCCACCCCCACTCCACCACGTCGCCCAATGCCCCACCTCTTCCCACTCCTGCTTCACTCCTTCCCCTCCTCTTCCCCATCTCTTTCCGCCCCCTCCCATGAGTGTGTCCCATCACCCTGCCTCCCGCTCCCTCCCAGCGTCTCCTGCATGCCACTGAACAGCTGTTCCCTGGTGTGCAGGAGGCACTGGGAAGGAGGAGTTGATCAGCAGGGTTGGCAGCCTTGGATGTGACTCATGGAGCCCCTGGAGTACCCTTGTGAATCCCCAGGGGTCTGCAGACCCCAGTTTGAGAACCACTGCTCTAAGGAATCTGACTCTCAGCAAAGGTAGAGCTCATTCATAGAAGACCAGAGTTTGATTCTCCACTTCCATTGATTGGTTTTACAACAATGTAACTCCATTGTTATCGGTGGAGCTACTCCTGATCCACATCACATCACTGTGAGTGAATGGAGAATCAGTCCCTTCTCATCTTCCCGGTTTTTCTTCCAGGATTTGAAGAAATGGTGAGGTAAATTTAGTCTGAACACCAACAAAAGGATGAAATATTCAGGGGGGCATTTCTCAGCCCCTCAAAAACTTTAGCCAAATTCAGTTCAGCTAGGATGTCTAATTTCCTCATAAAATGTGATTTCAATCTAAATAAGGGCCAAATTTTGCTCTGTTACAATGTGCATAAATGAGGAGTAACTCCAAGTCAATGAAATTACTGAGAACAGAATTTGAGAACAGAATTTGGCCCAAGTTTGCAACAGCTCTACATCATCCCACTAACATTTACATTTTACAGAGTTCATTACAATGGTCCTAAGTCTTCCACCTCTCTCCCCTTTTCTTCTTCAAATATTCTTCCCTTTACTTCTTACTTTTGTGTGGTGCACTCAAAGGGCCAGATTCCTCCAGCCTTACTCACACTGAACAGCCCCAGTGGTTATATCATGAGGAAGGGGGTTGAGTCATACAAATATAGGGCTGGAAGGGACCATTTGCCCCATAGTTTTATTATTTATCCATCTTTATCATTTTTCTTCTCCTTTTTCCTATGTTTGGATTATTTTTCTCTCCTTGATTCCACAGGTCAAATGCATCCCTGGTGCAACTTTGCTGAAGTTAATAGAGTTACATATGAGGGATGATTTTGGCCCAGAGTCTCTACTTTTGGCCCTATTTGTGTCCATTTTAGCATATATTATTTTATTTAAGTGTCTACTTCTTGCAGTTTGTTTTTGCATAGTCTTTGTATACAGGCAAGTCTTATCTTACATGGGGGTTCCATTCCGCGGTTAGCGTGTAAAGCGAAAACCACGTATACTCAAAATTACATCCCCAAACCCTTTAAATCCCAGCCCGCAGCTCCGGTGGCTGGGATTTAAAGGGCTGCAGTGGGGAGCCCAGAGAAGCCCTTTAAATGCTGGCCCGGGCCTGGGGGCCGGAGCTGTGGGCAGGATTTAAAGGGCTTCACCGGGCTTCCCGCCATGGTGAGGAGCCCGGAGGAGCCTTTTAAATCCCGCCCGCAGCTTTGGCAGCCGGGCTGGGGCCGGCATATAAAGAGTCTGGAGCTCCATGGTGGCTGGAGCCTCAGGCCCTTTAGTTCGCCCCAGGGTCTACCAGCCATCTCTGCAGCTGGGAGCCCTCTGGGTGATTTAAAGGCCCTGAGACTCCCAGCCATAGCTGGTGCCCCAGGGCCATTAAATCTTGAGGCCACGCCTCTTCCGCTTGAGGCCACGCCTCCCCCCAGGACTCCGGCCGTACAGTGTAAAGCTGAAATCGCGCATTTGCGACAGACCTGTAGTAAATTCACTCTCGTCACCTCAATTCCTTATATGCATTTTACTCTCTTCTTTTCTGTGACTCTACTGTTCCCATCTGAGGGCACCATAAGGGTGTAGCTAAAATGAAAAGTAGCCCTTATTTAAAACCATGTAAACGAAAATGTTAAAATGGCACCTAAACCTCTAGAAAGTTTAGAGTTTTAGTAATCCATGCACCAAAAGATGTAATGACATTATTCTGTCATTTTGTGGTTGGGGGAGGACAGGGACAAGATAACAGTTAGTGCTGGGGGAAGATAACATAGGTTAAAAAGGCTGTGCATGAACAGAAAACCTATTGCAAGAAGTCTAGGAAGCACAGAAAGAAAGGAGATCTGTACATTTTGATAAATTTGAGATAGGTATCCAAAGTTCTGTTTGCTTAATCAAACTGAAAATTTAAATTTGTTTACGTTCTCCTGACACATACTACAGTACTTACTACAACGTCAAGCTATTTCTATGTTAGAGAAAACTGTGGTCCAGCTCCACTCAATTTTTTGTCTCTTCTTCCTGATATTTCCATAACTCACATCCACCCTAAAACTTATACCCTTTCCTTCTTCTCTGTCCCAAGACACTTTCTTCTTCTCCAAATCCTACACATTCTCCTTCCTACTCCTTTAATCTTCCTTTCCTGCCCTCCGCCTCCAACATTCAGACAAGCAGGCGGAACCAACCTGGGAATTCTCCGAAGCAACTCACAAAATTCTAATGACTTAATCATCATAATAAGTCTATTACATGTAAATATTATGATACATATACATACACGGAGAGAGAGGGAAGATGAGACATGGAGGTAAGCCAAAGTTACATAGAAATTCAGGGGCTCACCCAAGAATAGAACGGTGCTTTCCTGAATCCCACTTCTGTGCCAGATCCATCAGACCAATCTTCAGTAGTGCTGCCAGCTACCCACTCACAGTCACTCATATACTACTGCCTCACCCACTTACATTCATCCTGCTGGCCCTGGGGAAATAATGGCTCAACTTTCACTCCATCCTAGGCCTTGTCTACATTACAGGGGTAATTCAACCTCACTTACCCAACTTCAGCTATGTGAATAACGTAGCTGGAGTTGACATAGCTTAGATCAACTTATTGTGGTGTGTACACGTGCTGCATCAATGGGAGACACTCTCCCGTTGACTTCCTTTATTCTTCTCTTTCCGGTGGAGTACTGGAGTTGATGGGACAGTGATCTGTGGTTGATTTAGCGGGTCCTCACTAGACCCACTAAATCGACCCCAAGTGCATTGATCACTGCAGCATTGATCCTCGGTAAGTGTAGACATGCCCTAAGAGTTGAATGTCACTGCTGCTGCATTTGAACCCTAGATGATCCCCAGCAGTGAAAGCCCTGGATTACGTGTGCCAAGTGCTTGCCCTTTCTACCACTCATCTTCTGCTGTTTGAATTTGACATGTTATAATGATATGCATTATAGTCTATCCCGTACCGCATAGAACAGTAGCATACTAAGTTTTGTCAAGAGGAGATAACTAGCAAAAGAGACATGTGGTATTAGGCATCTTAGCTCCTTGCTCCTCTCCTTCCCTGGCTTCACTTTTCTCTGGTAACAAAATCTCAGTGGATCCAAAATCTGTTGCACTCAATGTTACCTCTCAAACCAGGGTGCAGATGGATCCAACTTTAGTCTTCCACAGAGGATAAGCAACCACCTATGAAGCCAAACGGCTGCTATGACTTCAGTGCGAAATAAAATAGTAACTATTACAAAACCTGCTTCAAAATACTCTGAAAACTAATACCTCCTACTCCCTAAATTGTTTTATCAACTTATTACACAAAAATAATCACACAGATTTTCAAAAAAGTGTAGTCATAAAAGTCCGAAAAAATGTAGGATAGCCAAAGTATTATGTATGATACCGTAAAAAACCCAGCTGGCTAAATCATACTTGCCTTTGCACAGGTGCACAAAGTCTCACTCTCATTTGGACACCTGTTGCAGAAGCAGCCATAAACCAGGTCTTTACAGTCCATTAGCACAAGGGGTGGAGGAATGGTAGGGCCTGTTCTAAAGCTCATTGACATCACTGGAAGTCTTTCTATGGAACACAGTGGATTTTGGAACAGGACCTTAGTGCCCCAGACATTCCAAAAAGGACTGGACCATGTCCCCACCCTTCCCCACTTATTGACAGACAGGGTAATATGGCCTGGGATATTTTAAAAGTTCCTAACATGATGTTCACTAGCATCTTTGCAATAGAGCATCTAACTTCCCAGGGTTTTCCTCTTGGAGAGAAGAATTGATTACATTTAAAAAGACAATTTATTTATAAATGTTACTTTGATTTTTAAATGTATCTTTAAGTGCTCACTCAATCTACAGATTAGGATTGTGCTCAGATGAAGATATTTATCATTTTATCCGTAGGTTAATTTCCCACATGTGTGCGCCATGGGTGTTATACTAATGTCTTCTTTTCCACATATCTGATGGCTTTTCTTGGGCCACAAAGGAAGATAATTAGGGCTGTCAAGCGATTCAAAAGTTAATCGCGATTATTCACGCTGTTAAACAATACCATTTATCTAAATAATTTTGGATGTTTTCTACATTTTCAAATGTATTGATTTCAATTACAACATAGAATACAAAGCGTACTATGCGCACTTTATATTTATTTTTATTACAAATATTTGCACTGTAAAAAAAACAAAAAAAATAGCATTTTTCAATTCACCTAATACAAATACTGTAGTGCAATCTCTTTGTCATGGAAGTGGAACTTACAAATATAGAATTATGTACAAAATATAACTGTTCTGTAAATATCCCTTTATCAATTTTATGGAGGGGCTGCCTGTTGCTTTTGACGATGACCGTTTGTTTCCTACCAATAAAGTAAAAAGTATGATTATTGTAGAAGATCTGATGAACTCTGCTTGTGAACGTGATGAAATTGAGAAAGCCTTTATCAAGTATGTGCATCACAGGAACCTAAGCATAATGTATATAGTTCAGAACGTATTTTGTCAGGGAAGAGTTGCACGAGTAACCTAAACACAAAGGACATGGTTCTGTTCAAAAACCCCAGGGATAAATTAAAAATTGCTATGCTCGCTCGGCAAATGTACACTGGCAAAGCTCAATATTTTCTTGACGCTTTTGAGGATGCTAGCGAAAGACCTTATGGCAACCTGGTGGTAGTTTCAAATGCTTCCACACCAGAAGTGTATAGAAGCGTATAGACTAAAAACCGGTCTTTTCCCTCCAGACTGGCCGGTAGTTTATAATTTTAAAAGAACAATAGCTGGGTATGAAAAGGGATGAATTATCAGCAGGCCCCTTTTAACAGCCGGGGTTGCTGACCAAAAACATGTCTATCTGCGTGAAGAGAAATCTGATCCTTTTAAAATTATTTAGCAAATTGTCACTGCAGCAAAGGAGGGCTATACTGTGTTCGGCCTCTGACGATTTAGTAGCGGCCATCTCAGAAATAGCACTCAATACCTTAAAAGAAAACATACCTTTGACACAGAATCAAGAGCGTGGGCTGAAAAAGAGAAACATGCTTATAAAAACTTTGTGTAATAAAAGAGTTTCACTTAAAAGAAAGAAGCATCTGGTGAAGCAGTCTGGGGGGGTTATCAGACCTCTGTTAAGTTCTGCTATCCCTCTGATAATAGGGCTTTTGACTAATTGATAATGGAGTATGCAGAAAAAAAAGGTACCTGGTGCCCAGACTTCAGTTGGAGCAATTAAGCGCTTCCCCCTCTGGCAGAGAAAAATATCAGAACGACCACAACTTGCTTACTGGATGCTGAAATGAAGTCTGTTCTTCAAAGAACTGACTTAGCCGAATACGAAAAGGCTAAACTTTACAGCTCCGTGATTCAAAGGTACCTAACGTACGTGAAGCAAAGCGATGCGGATAAAGGGAAAATAAGTCTTTTTCTACTGGGACAGGAAAAGAGTGTGACTGCCAAACCCCCAGAAACACCAAAGACCTCAGACTCTGTTGCTCAGGAGGTTCTGGATAACATGAATAAGTGTTATAAAAAAAATGCATTAGTATGGCTAAATAAGCTTGGTCAGGATAAAAATCTCTCTTCATGGAATGATAAAAGGGCTTTTGTGCACAAAGGCTCTGTGGTTAATGGTTCTAACATGCTAGACGTAGTCAGGGTCGTAACCCAGATGTGCTCTGTTCCTAGTAGACATGTACCTAAAGGATGGGATGTGTTTATGAATGCCATGATGGAACTGAATGTACCATCTTCCATCATGGGTAATGTGGCCAACAGAGAACTTTTGGAACACCTGAAGGCCTCGACTGCCAACACCAGGGTGGATCGAGAAACCATGACCCCTTTTTTGCCATCTAAAAAATGAAAATTGGCTAAAAGATCTGAATGGCTCAGTGTGTGATATTTTTCACGTTCTAAAATTGTCTTTAAACACCTAACCTGGGGTGCCTTAGTGGGTAACATGTCTATGAAAATCGTTGCAAGATACATGTCTGGGTTTGTTGAAACATGTTTTGAGTGAGGCTAGGCATGCCCAAGAACTTAAATTTATTTTTTACAAAATTCATCGTCATCCGGTCGTTTTGGACTAAGTCGTTAGAATACAATTTTAAAATCCGGTCAAAAGATAAACCCTTGCTATGATGATGTAAGAAAAACACGCAGTGATAGTCGCAGGCGACGGAGCGAGGGTCTTGTAATTGTCTATTGTGAAACACGATGTCTGTGGTATTTTTGTTAAAAAATTTCATAATGCTTCTAGGAAACATCACACTGTTCGGGGTGTGCCTGTATGAGTCAAAAAAAGCTCCATGGTTATGCTCCACCAGATACAAGGCGAGCCAGTGTTCACCCGGTTGATTGTGTGGATGCGTGTTGACCACTAAACCTAGGGATTTCTGAGACAGCTTGCCATCAGGGAGCCAATTGCAAGTGAACACATCTAAGAAATTATTTTTTGTGCAAGGGTCCATTGATAAGACACATAAGAGCTGCACGGTGTCCATGTTCACATGTAGTCAAACAGAACGTTTCTCCTCTGATTTATCTCTATGATGTTGTCAAAAAACCCATACACGATCATACTGACGGTGACCGTCAAAGCCTTCCCAAAACATATTTCTGCTCTCAGGTTCCGGGTTTTAATCAGGTAATAGTGATTGGCGCATTCCTGGTTGGGAGACAGGTCAAAGGCAAACAAGGTGTAACCCTGTGCAAATTCCTCACGATCGATTAACAGAGAACGATCTTTCATGTGTTTACCAACCGTCTGTACCAGATTCATGTATTCTCTTACGCAGTGTCCTGCCTCAAAGTCTGGTTGCAAAGGCTTGATTGGTATCTTCACCATCCACATACAAGGCCACAAAATTAATATTGTCATGTTTAAAATGAAAGGTTTCTTTAGCGTAACTTCCACTAAAGACATCATTATCCACAAACCCTAGGACAAGCATTTTGGATAACTGTCTCAAGAACAGGTTCTCCTGGTTACTGACCCTGCTGCCCACAGGGATGCTAAACACTTTCATTCCCACACAGTCCATGGGGTATTCAGCATTAGCAGTAAGCAGGGCCTCCACATGCCCCAGATGGCTGCTCAGGGCCACTCGTACGTTCTTCACAAAAAGGGACGCTGATACAATACACAGTTTAAAGCCTTCGGACGCACTTCCCATTAAACAGAAAGCATCTTTACTGCACATCTGTTTAAATTTCACATCCACTCCGTTCATCAAAAGTTTTCCTTGAAAATACAGGTCACTGTGTAGATGCCCCAGAGGCTTTACTCTCCTGCTCTGGGCCATCAGCTTTGCACACTTCACAAACCCTAGATTCCCGCCATCCAACTCCATTTCTTTGTGTTGTCCGGCAGTGTCTTTGTAAAACAGGCCACTGGAAAATTGTGTGACGAGGATGTCGTCGCTGTAATTGAGCACTGATTCTATAAAGGCCCTGTAAGGGTAACAGTTGCTGCTTTGGCTTAGGAGGCGGTCTCCCAGTTTGACATCCAACTGATTGAAAATAGAGTCCACGGGGTCATTTACCAGGCCCACCTTGGCGTCCTTGGTGAGTTCAATTCCGTCTCCCTTTACAATCTTGCAACATAGGTACATCTGTGTGCTGTTTAAATCCATATAATCTTTGCCATTCCTTGCTTTAAAAAAGTCTATGGGGGTCAGCCTCCGTAATGGTTGATAGAGGCAGCACCTCGATATAGATGCTTTTCTCAATGCTTGTTTGCATAGGGGCTATTTGGAACAAATCTAGTTTGGATTTGATGCACTCCTCAGACCCACAGTGAACAAAAGCCATGTTGATTAAAATATCTCTCTTTTACTAGGCGGAGAGCATCTCCTCTTTCATCCAGGCTTCCTCTTGGACTTTCGCTTATGGCTGGCCCTGCACGGCAAAGCCCTTCTTTTAAAGGGTTTCGGGGGACCTGTGCATAGCGGGTATTACACATTTCTCTTTCTCCTTTCCTTTTAATGTACATCAGCCCTGATCCCTCCTGTGAAGCTGGATTCCTCACCTTCTCCAGAACAGCGTGAGAGATGTGGCCTACCACCTCTTTAGCTATGTTTTGAGCGGCGGTTTTTACATGGGGTTTAATAGTCTCTAGCCCCCTCCTCAAAAGTAGTACAGCTTTTCAAAAGAGGCTACAGAATATTCTGCCCATGTCAGCCCCATACATCACAGGGGATATCCAGGAAGGGCTTATCCAGTCTGGGCTTTGTAATAGTTCCTTTAGATGGTGGGGTCACCATAATCTTTTAGGATCGCCATAATAGTGTTTTACTTTTTAGAAACCTTGCTCTCTCTGGGGACACAGGTGCAGCTTGATGATCATCTTACTGAAGCAAAATGAGACGAGTCTGTTCTGATCTGTCTTTATTTCAATGGTGATGGTGTCGATGTGGTGTTTACTGACAGGGACGTAATGAGATTTGTTGTAGGTGATGGTGACAAACTCGTTGTTCCTTCCTCTGACAGGGAAGCAGCATAACAGAGGAACAGAAAAGACCCCCCACAGACTCGTGTTCTATGATATCCATGTACAGATACAAGGAGTTGAAACCCCCTGTGATGTCTGCCAAGAAGGGGATATTTTGGATGCTGTGCTTAGGGCCCAAACCCAGAATGTTATCTGCCGGTAGAAAACACATAAGTAAAATCGGTGGATTTAAGTCTAACTTTTCTACCGACAAAGTCATAGTTCATGACCACCTCAGGCAGTCCTGGGTCATGAGCCACGGTATTGTTCATATGATCAATAATTCAGATAGGGACGAGTAATAATCTCGTTGTAGCAAGAAACTCCGTGTCATATATCCAAAGGTGATTTTGAAAGGGATGTCTTCATTGATAGTGTTCCAGCTGTGTGGGTATTGCATTTCCACTAACCCCACCTCCCACGCACCCAGGAGATCCAAGGGTTTAATTAGCTGTATTGTAAAGTTCGAGCTGGTGTTTTTGGGAAAAGCTCCAGAGCTGGCATTGCTAGGCAAAGTGATGTAAAACCCACCATCGCTTCTCTCTCTCTCTCTCTCTGTCTTTGCAGGAGGAATAGTTTTTGTTCACATCTCAATGTGACAGAGATGAGAAGGCTCCACCCAGCTATTAAACTTATCAGGCCACCCCAACCATTTCACCAGTACCTGCTTTATTGTCCCTTTTCTTTCTCCACTAGAACTTTTTCAATCCTGTAAATCCTGTCTTGTTTGGGGTTTAATTTTTGTAATTCTTCAGGATAAAAAGCTCCAGTAACTGTCTCATCCTCATAATCTTTTAATCAGTATACAGGTCTCTAGCCCCTGGTTAAGGCTTCATACACTATGAATATCTCATTGGTAAACATCTGTTCATAACCTTTTTCAAAAACTCCTTTGGTTTTAGATAATCTCACATGATCGCCTTTTCTAAAAGGGGCAACAATCAGTTTTTAAAACTGTCTCTGTAAACCGTTTTCCATACCTTCAGAGAATTTGAAAGGTTAACATCAATGGGTCTGGTACATATAGTTCTGTGATAGCTATGGTTGTAGCTCATTATAAAGTCAGGTAATATGTTGATGTAGCAAAAGTTGTTATGGGCTGTAAAATATCTCCACATCCTAGTTTTTAAAGTTCTGTTAAATCGCTCCACAACCCCTGCTTTGACTTCATTATTAGTAACAAAATGGTGAACGCCATGCTGCTTTCGCAATTGGCTTAAAGTTTGTTTAAAAATTCTTTCCCCCGATCGATTTGTAATTTTTGAGGCATGTGACCTTCACTGAAAATAACTTTAAAGGCTTTGGATACCTCACCACTCATCTTGTCTATTAGGCCTACAGCCCAGACATATTGGGATAGAATGTCTATCACTGTTAAGATGTACTTAAAACCGCTGTTGTGTTTGGAGAACCAGTGCATATCCACATAATCTGCCTGCCATTGCATATCCACATCTAAACAGTGGTCTTGTTTCTTTTAAAATGTATTTGAGTCAGTTTGTGTAAAGTGTAAACATCCTGGTCTGAAAGTCAAGCTGTTACCTATCTTCTATTTAAAGTTTTACTATGCTTTTTGGCCACTTGAAAAAGAGGTTCACCCCGCCAAAGTCCCAACTTCCCTGGGGGTGTAATATATTTTCTTTAACAGAGCCGTCTGCGTAAACATGACTGTTCCTTGTACCATCTTTTACTAACTCAAGTATGGTGGGAACACATTCATATTGACACAATTACACAAGTTTTATTAACCGCCTGGTTTAATGACCACCTTTTACAGCTGCCTGTGAAAATGGTTGCCATGACCCCTACCATGAGGGAGTCTGAGCTGGTTCATTCTTCCATTTTGTCCTTTTCCGGATTTTCCTCTTGAGATCTGTGTCTTAGCCATGAGCAAAAACAGCCAATGCACAATATATTTACTCCCACAGGGCTACCAATATGTAAGTTCTCAAAGGCTTCTTAAAAGGCATCGTCGAGCAGTTAAGAGATTTTCAGAAAAGTAACAGTGTAAGCACCCCACTGCTTGTTTTTAGATTCACATAATCCCAGGTCAGTTCTTAACCCCATTATACCCCATTCTTCATCATCACTTCTTAATTATTCATTTAGCTGAGCAACGTCTTTTCTGTTCATCTTGTCCACTGGTGACTCCCCCGAGCCATGATCGCCTTTCACCTCCAGGGGGGTGGATGATGTGAGGCCGTCACACTCATTGGGGTGCCTCATGAGGGCTTGGGTTTCAGGGTCGGCTTTCGACATATCCATCAACAGTTGAGTCAAAAGGCCCTTGTCAGAACTGTTGCTGATGTAGCACTTTCTCCACACAAAGTTCGAAGTTCTCACAGGGGTGTCCATGTTTCCTCTGAGCCGTCCCATGACTTCTAAAACACACGTTCTTGGTAAGAGATGATCTCTTCTGCCTGGTGCTAGGACTTATGGGGTGATGGTGCTACACTCTGATTGGCACAGGGTGATGGGAGGAGTTCTTAGAGGGGGTCACACGACCCTCTTCTCGGCGGTTCATCCCATCCCAGATTTTGGTCAAATCTGCTCTTGGGGCAGTCCTCTGTGTCTGAAACCCATCGTGATTGGTAGAGGGTGATGAGAGGAGTTCTTAGAGGGGTCACATGAACCACTTCTGGATGGGTCACCCCACCCCAGAATTCTCCCCCATTGGTCAAATCTCCCCTCCGGGGTGGTCTCCAGAAGATGAAAACCCTCCTGATTGGTAGAGGGCAGTGGGAGGAGTTCTTAGAGAGGTCACATAACACACCTTGCTTCTGATCATGTCTCTGGTTTGACCCCCCCCCAAGTAATACACCCATGAGGTGGGACTTCTGGTGACAGGTGGACAGGAGTTAAGGGGTCAATGTGCAGGGTTAACATTTGATTGATGGTAGGGCCCTTATACCATTGAGCTGAATTGAAAAATACTATTTATTTGTTTATCATTTTTCCTGTGCAAATATTTGTAATAAAATAATATAAAGTAAGCACTGTACACTTTGTATTCTGTACTGCAACTGAAATCAAATATATTTGAAAATGTAGAAAAAAATCCAAAAATATTTAATAAATTTCAATCAGTATTCTATTGTTTAACAGTGCGAATAAACCTGCGATTTATCACGATTAATGTTTTTGAGTTAATCACATGAGTTAACTGCGATTAATTCACAGCACTAAAGAAAATCTTGGGCTAATTTTTGTAATAACTTGCTATTGCTTTAACAAATACTGTGATTCGAATGGGTGTAAGGATGGAATGTGGCAAGCCCCAAAAGGCAATCCAGTATAGCGAAGGAAGATGAACTCTACGGCTTTCTGATATACCACTTAGTGAAGATGCTAATGCGTAAGTGATCTACTGGCTGTTATTTTTTTAATGGAAATGACAGATAGATCGGGCATTTGGCAAAGAAGAATGCAATTTCTTAATTTTCTAGCCCCTCAGATAAAAATGCTGTGGATTTTTTTTCCTTCCCTTTCCCCTCTCTGCTTCCAATGAAGGGATAAAAAGTTTAACTTACAGCTTTTACTCTGCCAGTTAACAGTGAAGTCAACACCAAGAGCAGCACGACCTGCACAGCCCTGTACAGAAAGGAGAAACACAACATTAAGTATTTGTGTTGCTGTAGCACTCACCAGAGTGTGACACAGCTTTACAGGCTCCTGTGAAGAAAAGGCCCCTGCCCTGCATTTGAAGAGAATTTTGTCCCCACTTTGGCAATGATGAGAAGTGCCCATCACAACAAGTACTTGAAATAAGTATGGAGAGGATAGAAGCTACTTACTGCCAAAGGGCACGACGTGAGAGGAGGGACCGCGAGCTTCTCATCCTTGCTTCCTCTCCCGTGCTGTGCAGG
Source organism: Gopherus evgoodei (assembly GCF_007399415.2). Classification (NCBI taxonomy): domain Eukaryota; kingdom Metazoa; phylum Chordata; order Testudines; family Testudinidae; genus Gopherus; species Gopherus evgoodei. Next base: position 107,329,821 of record NC_044322.1, on the reverse strand, counting down.
GCTCCCAGCAGCAAAGCTCTCCTGTCCCTGGATCCAGCGCGAGAGGGAGAAATACAGTTTGAGAGAGGAGCAAGGAATGTGCAGGTCACCCCGATTGCATGCAGGGAACAGTCCCGTGCACACAGGAGTTAGGCTACATAGGCTGAGCTAGGTCCTTCCCATTCACCTAGCGAGTCCCACCTCCGTCTTCCCAGCGGCTGGATGCAAGGGGCACTCCCCACGCCGCACGCCTCTGGAGAGGGCGAGAATGCTGCCCTGGAGGGACGCGCGAAGTACAACGCGGCTTTAGAAAGGAAACGATAGCACCAGCCCCCTGCTAACTGCAGCCGCCGTGGCGTCCCCAGGCACAGCCTTGCCCTTTGCAGGAGCTCTGCCGACCCGACTCTCCGCTCATCTGGCCAGCCGAGCGCACGCCTCGCCCCAGCGCCAGCCAAACCTCTCCCAGCCCCAGGCCAGGTGTGAGCTCCCAGCGATCAGCGCAGGGCTGAGCGGTTCCGGCTCCCCGTGTCCGATACTCACCTCTCCGCTCTAGGCTGCCCGGGCCGGGCGCATTCCCCTTGCAGAACCGGTCCCCCGCAGCGAGGCGAGGGGCTGGAGTCAGACCGGCCGCCGAGTCCTCCCAGCCCGCAGCGTGGGGTGGATTTTGTGGGGTGAGGCGGGAGCCTGCCCCCTTCCCTCTGCCGGAGGAGCGGGACTGGCCGGCCGGAGGTGGGCGATGCAGAGGGGACGAGACACTGGCCAGCCTCGCAGGATCTCCTCCCAGTAGCCACCGCCCGCGAGGGGAGGGGGCAGCGGCAGCCGCCCACAGACTGGGGATGTGGGCAGCCCTCGCCTCTTTGGCTTTAGAGGCGCTGCAGCCGGGGCAGAGGAGAGACGCGCGCGGGGCCCGGGAGTTGCGCGCGGCCAGGCGCTGAGCACGCAGCGCGCTGCCCGGCTCCGGGCGCTCGGTCCCTTCTCGCTCGCTCGGGGCGCGCCGCGGGGAGAGCGGCAGGATGAGGCTGTGGCGAGGCGTGGGGCTGGTGCTGGCTGCGCTCCTGCTGAGCGAGGAGCCCGGCGAGGTGTCCGCCGCGGTGAGTACCCCGGTGCGGCGCACGCTGCCCTCGTCCCCTCCCGGAGAGCCCCCGAGCCAAACCTGGAGCAAACCTCCGGGCCCGATCCTGCTTCACTCCCACCCTTTAGGCTAACAGGGCACAGTGGGGACCCTGGGGGCGAGCCCCGCCCCGGTTACTTGTGTGGGGTGGAGGGGAGGGAAGCGGGTAGAGAGAGAGGCCAGTGTGGCTGGGTGGGATTTCACAGGATGCATCAGGGCTCTGATCCGGGTGCTGAGTGCCCCCCGGCTCCCGCCGATTTAGCCCGGAGTGATGCAGCAGCAGCAGCAGCAAAGTGGCTTTCTCCTCTGGCTGCTCTTGCCCGCCTGGGTGCGGGGATATTCAGGTGCCCCTTGCTGGTAGATCTGGTCCTGTGTATGTGTTGATTTACACAGGGGGATATTTTCATTCACTTCTGAGGCACCTCCTGGCCTGTGAGCGTTCATTTCCCACAGAGAAGTAGCAACATGTTGCGATTCATAGGCACGCAGCGAAGGTAGTCAGTGCAGTAGCCGTGCTGTGTGAGCCTCTGAAGGCTACACACACACCTACGTTAAATTTCTCACTGTAATCCCGAGCCTGGGGTGATCCATGCTGAACCCGAAGCAGGGACTACTTGGCTACTTCTAAGGAATTTGCGTGGAACCTCCAGTATCGTCGCTTTCCCAAGCCTTTTCGAGGATCACTGAAGCTGCAGAGGAAATGTAAGGGCATGCTTAATGGTTAGAAGACACTCTATCTCCATGCATTAAAAGGGTGGGATTTTTTAAAATGAAGCTGGGAACCCAAATCTGTATACAGGCTGCTTTCCTAGTTCATCATTACCTCTTGGCACCAGCTATGTGCTGAAGAACTAGATATATCAGATTGCAGCAAAGGTTGTAGTGGTTAGACTCCCCATAGTCTTTCCCTAACAAAACAAAAGTTCCAGCTGCAACCAGTTCAACTTGCTATGAAGGTGTCTCCTCAAGTAACTGCTTTTATCATACAGCTTTTTCTGGGATCAGCTGTCAAACTCCTCAAGTTAGGACACTTAATTTCTTAACCTTCTTGAAATATATTGAAGCTGGAATCACTTCCCTTAAGAGTATGTAGTAAATCTGATGACTAATGTAGAAGAATTTATTAATCTTTTTTATCATCTCCTTGATTTCTTATACTAATTTTAGTTCTTTGTTCTAATAGTTAAGTTCAGTTCTTATTACATAAGGCTTCAGACTTCTGATAACTAAAGATGGGCATTTGATTATACATGATCTGTTTTCTGATTTGTTAGAAAATTAGATGTAGTATTGGTAAGTTATTCAGAAAGGAAATAAGGAACATTTCTCCTTATTTTTCACAGGTTTATTATAGGATTTCATTTTTTGTTTAGTTATGTTGACATCTAAAGATATGGAGAAGTTTTGTGTCTTGAGTCAATCCAAAAGTAAGGAAAATACACTCCAGTGAATCTGATTTTTTTATCTAATGCTCTTTATCTGCTAATAGCAGATTTACTGTGATTCCAGAATCTCAGCAAGTTTTCTTACCTATTCAGGGATTATTCTGTATTTTACTGATTGGCCTCTTCCGTTATGTGCCCATCACTTTCAAATTATACTCTCTCCTCCCACCCCACATCTCAGGACCGTATTTAGTTAATTCCTATGTCATACAACATAATATGTCAATTCACATTGGCATTCTAGGTGTGATATTCTTAAAGATATGAGGATTTGTCTTTAAGCTTCCAACTTGTCAAATGTCTAATAAAATCAATAATTTCACTTTTATATTTTAAATGTTTTGAGTTCTTGTGTAAATAGAACTCTATGAGCAAATTGTTTCTCTGAGATTGACCTGTAAATGTAAGGTAAATTGTTCTAATAACCTCATGATTCTGGCTGAGGTAATCTAAAGCTAGTAATGATTTCAGTTTCATTCATTAACTAGCCTTTCTTTCAACATTGCATTAACTGCACAAGATAAATAGGCAAGTGTCATGCCACAAGGAAACAGAAGTATGCTTTGGAAGTTAAAATTTGTGCAGTTCTGTTAACCAGATAAAAGTTAAGCCCCAGACAGCTGCTTTTTGTTGAGTATAGGTATGTCTTTATTATAGGGCACACACAAGCTGTCTGAGTGGGTATGGACATTGTTGTGGACTCACTATGACAGGGGTGCTGTTGGGCTTCCCTTTCCTGGGCACTAAGTCATCAATTATTATGTCTGGATGTTTATTTACCACACCCATGGGAGTGGTTGACTGTACTTCTACAGCTGCAGAGATTGGTAGAGTTGGCCTATAAACTACAGTGCTTGCCAGGGACTCAAGGTCTTCAGATGAGCAGGGCCACAAATAGTCTGTTGCTTTGCATATGCTTAAAATACAGTTCTACTGAAAAAGTGACTGTGAAATTGACAGTTTGGTGTTCTACATTTATTGTGTCTGTGATTCCAGATCAAATGTGCTCAGTTTACAAGTAAAGAACTTTTTTGTTTTTTCCTAGTGATCCTCCAAATTTGACCTAAGTTCTGAGGCCTAGATCCACAAAAGGTCTTAAATGCCTTTGTCACAGTTTTAGGTACCATTGTGATCCACAAAGCACTCTCTCCGCTACTGTCTAAGCTGCATCTACACTTCCGGGGGCATGTAGAGTATAGTCACTACATTAATGGTGCCAGAACAAGGCAGCTTACGGGGCCATAACCCTCCCACTTTTGGCGGATCCTACCCTTTTCCCCTCCCCTTCTCCCTGAGGTCCCACCCCCACCGGCCAGGCTAGCAGCTGGTAGAGCCTGGCTGGGAAGCCTGGGCAGTTGTGGGAGCCATGCAGACCCTCCCTCTGCCCATGGTAAGGGTGGGCTTGAGAGCAGCCCCTGGCCCATGTCCCCACCCCCAGGCTCCCTGGCCAGGTCAGATGGAGGTAGAGGGTCCAGGGCTCCATGCTGGCTCCTCACAGCTGCCTGTTCAGCTCTTACCCCAACCTGGCTCCAGCCGGGGGATGGGGCCTTGGAGCCGCAGCCCGTCCATGTTCAGAGCTGCTCAGGCAGCTGTGGGGAGCTACAGCACGGACCCTTCACCTGCCCTCGGTGGGGGCCCAGAGGGCAGGGACACAGGCTGGGGTTTGTTCTTGGCCCCCTGCACCATGGGCAGGTGGAGAGTCCGCCACGGCTCCTCACAGCTGCCTGCATAGCTTTTACCATGGCCGGGCTGCAGCTCCAAGGCCCCATCCCCCAGCTGGAGCTGGGTTGAGGTAAGAGGCGTGTGAGCAGCTATGGGGAGTTGGGTCCCTCCACCTGCCCTGGGCGGAGAGCCCGAGGGGTGGGAATATCTGCAGAAAAGACGGTTACTCACCTTTGTAACTGTTGTTCTTCGAGATGTGTTGCTCATATCCATTCCAGTTAGGTGTACGCGCCGCGCGTGCACATTCGTCGGAAAACTTTTACCCTAGCAACTCAGTGGGCCGGCAGGTCGCCCCCTAGAGTGGCGCCACCATGGCGCTTGATATATACTCCTGCCGGCCCACCCGCTCCTCAGTTCCTTCTTGCCGGCTACTCCGACAGTGGGGAAGGAGGGCGGGTGTGGAATGGATATGAGCAACACATCTCGAAGAACAACAGTTACAAAGGTGAGTAACCGTCTTTTCTTCTTCGAGTGATTGCTCATATCCATTCCAGTTAGGTGAATCCCAAGCCTTACAAAGGCGGTGGGGTCGGAGTGAAATGTGGCAGAATAAAACTGCCGAGCCAGAGGCTACAGCCTCTCTTGACTGCTGAACCAGGGCATACTGCGAAGCAAAGGTATGGACCGAGGACCAATGGAGCTTCGCGACAGATCTCGTGGGTAGAAACACGAGCCAGCAAGGCGGCAGATGAAGCCTGAGCCCTGGTAGAATGCACGGTGATGTGGCTTGGGGAAATATGAGCCAAATCATAACAAGTGGGGATGTCCGCCATCACCCCAGATGAGATCCTCTGAGAGGAAAACAAGCAAGCCCTCCCTTTGGCCCGCTACCGGGGCAGAGCTGGGGCACCTTAGGAAATGATTCTGTCAGCACAATATAATGCGAGCACTCCACAGATGTCCAAGGAGTGCAACGGTTGTGCCCATTGCGTTGAGCTGTGGGTAACATGAAAGGCCAAAACACCTTAGGGAGGAAAGCCGGGTGCGGTCATAACTGCACCTTGTCTTTGTGAAACCTAGTGTACGGCGGAACCCCCGTAAGAGCTCTGATCTCAGAGACCCGTCTGGCCAAGACTAGGTTGAGGTCCCAGGTCGGGGCTGGGCGGCGCACCCGAGGGTGCAAGCGCTCCAAGCCCTTGAGGGACCTCGAACCCATAGAGCGTGAGAACACTGAACGTCCACCTTAGCCTGCTGGAAGGTAGAGATGGCTGCTGAGAGTATCCTCAGCGATGATACCGCCAGGTCCTGCCGCTGAAGGCCAGAGGCAGGCCAAATAGAGGGGATCGAGACCTCAGCAGGAGCAAGATCGAGCGTACTGCAGCTGTAAAGGAAACGCTTCCACCTGGCCCGGTACGTTGACCAGGTGGAAGGCTGCCTGTCACCCCGACTCAGGTACGCAGGAGCCACCGTGAGGCGAAGAGGCTGCAGGTCCGAGCGACGAAGCCTGTCGTTGCCCTGAGTGATGAGGTCTGGGCTGACAGGCCGAGCAACGTGGTATGCCAGTGCTGCCTGGACCACTCTGGAGTGATCATGATGATGCGTGCTCTGCCCCTGCGGAGTTTGAGCAGGACCTAATGAACCAGTGGGAACAGTGGGAAGGCATAATGCAGTTGGCCTTTCCACGGCCTCAGGAATGCTTCCAAGATCGATTCCGCGGAGAGACCTTGGAAGGAGCAGAACACCTGGCATTTCCTGCTCTCGCGGTGAGCGAACAGGTCCGTGTGAGGCAACATCTCCACTTCCGGAAAGCGGGACGCCTCACACGGGGCAGAGTGATCACTCGTAAGACAGGAAAGACCTGCTGAGTCAAAGAGTTAAGACGTTCCGAACGCCTGGGAGAAAGGACGTCGCCAGCTCCATCGAGTGGGCCATGCAAAAGACCCGGAAATGGATGGCCTCCTGACAAAAAAGGGGGGAGGACTATGTCCCCCCTGAATACTTATGAAGCACCAGGCCGTTGTGTTGGCTGTAAACACCGAGATACAACGGCCTCGCAACTGCCGCTGGAACCCCTGGCATGCCAGGCGGACTACTCTCATATTTGGGGCATTGATGAGGAATGCCAGCTCCGTAGAAGACCAAAGGCCTTAAGCTCGGAGTGACCATGAGCACTCGAGCAGAGAGATGATGCGTCCGCCGTCAGGGGCAGTGAGGGCTGGGGCGGATGAAACCGCATCCCTGTCCACACCAAGGAGGGAGTTAGCCACCACTCTAGGGAGCCTAAGGCGTTCGAGGGAACGGTGACTACCATGACCATTGGCTCCCTGTCCAAGCGGTACGCCGAGGTGGGCCGGACTTGGAGAGGACGGAGGCGGAGCTTGGCGTGTTTGGTTACAAACTTGCGGGCAACCATAGACCCAGGAGACTGAGACAAGAACGAGCTGAGGTCGTTGGGAAAGCCTTCAGACCTCAGATGATTGTTGCCATCGCCTAAAACCGCAGTTGTGATAAGCAGGCTCCGGCTAGGTAGGAGACCAGGATAGCCCCTAGGAAGCCCAACCTCTGCGTGGGAACCAGAGTGGATTGCTCCATAGTAAACAGCAGGCCTTGACCTGTGAATAAGACCGTGACGATGCCCACGCGCTGAGTGGTTTGTGTCTCAGAGTCTCCTCGGATAAGCGAATCGCCCAGATACGGAAAAAAAACGCATATCCGACATCAGCGACGGTAAGCGGCGACTATGGCCGTAACCGGGAGTATTGACCGTTGGCTATAAAGCGGAGGCATCTCCCATGCGGAGGGAAGATGGCATTGCGAAAGTACGCGTCCTTCATATCCAGGGCGGCATAGTAGCCCCCAGGAGGCAAGGGTGGAATAATGGTTCCCAGGGATACCATGCAGAACTTCAACCTTATCCTAAACCGGTTGAGTCCGTGCAGGACCAGGAAGGTCTGAGACCTGTGTTCGAGTGGGGGACTAGGGCATAACGGGAGTAAAACCCCTTGCCCCTTTCGTCCGCTGAAGGGGGACGGGGCTGGAGCAAATTAAAGGTGGTATCTATGCTCCATCGTGCACAGGACCCAGCGATCTGAAAGTAACTGGGGCCATGCCAGGAAAAAGCGGGATCGGGATCCCGTCCTGCGAGTGGTACACCGCCCTCAGGCGAACCTTGGAAGGTCCGTCTTTGGTCCCAGTGGTAATTGCGAGGGACCTTGACTTTGGCTCTTTAGGGGTCCTGACGTTCGTCTGCGACCACCTTGGCCTTGCCGTTTTCCAGAGTTCTGCCTCTGGCTAGGCACAGAGTATGGCGGCTGGGGCCAGAAAGGCCTGCGTTTGGTCGCTGGCGTATACATGCTGAGACGCATTAGGACCCTATTATCCACCAGACCTCGCAGTCTGGGGCTGTCTCTGCCGCGAAGATGCCTTTACCAACAAAGGGTAAATCCTGAATGGCATACTGCAGCTCCGGCCGGAGGTTTAAAACCTGAAGCCATGAAATGCACCTCATGGCGACACCCAAGGCCAGAGTGCTGGCCGCAGAGTCTGCTGCGTCCAACGAGGCCTGGAGGGACGCTCTGGGAACCTTCTTTCCCCCGTCCTCCAAGACGGCAGCGGACTCCTGGTGGGAGTTTTGAGGGAGAAACTCCTTCACCCAGGTGCTATAATTATCGCAGCTAAGCCAGGCTTATTGCTTTGCTACCCAGAGCTGCAGGGCCCCTGCAGAGTACACCTGGCGGCCAAGCAGGTTCATTCGCCAAGCCTCTTTCTGCTTCGGGGCTGGCGCCCGCTGGCCATCATATCAGGATCGTGGTCCTGAGCATAAAATCTGCGCATATGGGATGACACGGATGCGTGTCCGGACGGCCATGGAGGTACTAAAAGAAGGCACAGGCAGAGTCTCTGACTCATTCGGACCTTGCCCAACTCGGCACCGGGGACCGGCACCGGGAGGCGTATCGGTACCTGGAACGAGATCCAGTCCCGCAACCAGAACGGTGTCGGGAGGTCGACAGAGATCTCGAGGCTCGGGGAAAGGCTACAGGAGCCAAGGTACCTGCCACGGTGCCAGGAGTCGGAACGGTGCCGATAGCGGGTCGGCGAACGGGATACCGACCGGTGCAGCGAGTGCGACCAGTACCGAGGAAAACAGCACCGGGACTGCCAGTGGTGTCCGGCGTGCCGACAGGAATTGGAGTGTCTGCGGGACCGTGATCATGAACGGTGCCGCTCTGCTGTGCTGACAGAGGACAGTCACCTGAAGAGACTGTATTACCCGCACCGGCGGTGCCGGGGTCAGGCAGCATTGACTCTGACATGGCACTGAGAGCCCTCGCCGTTGGTAACGTCTCCGGCGTGAAGGGAACAGCAGGCTCAACCACAGTGCATACTGGGGAGCTGTCAGGCACCGGATTCGACGGCCCTCGTGGGACCGGGATCAACAGTACCAAGGTCATCAGAGCTTCGGTAGGTGTCGGTGCCGGGCGATCCGAGTTAGATAAGCTGTCTGGCTGCGGTGCCGTCAGCACGGAAGCAGCGGGAGCAATACGCTCAACCACAGCGCATGCCGGGGAGCCGTCGGGCACCAGATTCGATAGCCCTTGTGGGACTGGAATCGACGGTGCCGACGTTGTCGGTGCCTCAGAGGCGTCGGTGCCGGGCAATCCGACTTAGACTAGCCCTCTGGCTGCGGTGCCGTTGGCACGGAAGCAGCCGGAGCAGTAGCTCAACCACGGCGCGTGCCGGGGAGCCGTCAGGCACCGGATTCTACGGCCCTTGTGGGACCGGGATCGACGGTGCCGACGTCGTCGGTGCCGTAGCAGGTATCGGTGCCGGGCGATCCGACTTAGACGAGCTCTCTGACTGCGGTGCTGTTGGCACGGAAGCAGCAGGAGCAGTAGCTCAACCACGGCGCGTGCCGGGGAGCCGTCAGGCACCGGATTCTACGGCCCTTGTGGGACCGGGATTGACGGTGCCGACGTCATCGGTGCCGCAGCAGGTGTCGGTGCCGGGCGATCCGACTTAGACGAGCCCTCTGGCTGCGGTGCCGCTGGCACGGAAGCAGCAGGAGCAGTAGCTCAACCACGGTGCGTGCCGGGGAGCCGTCAGGCACCGGATTCTACGGCCCTTGTGGGACTGGGATCGATGGTGTCGACGTCATCGGTGCCGTAGCAGGTGTCGTCGCCGGGCGATCCGACTTAGACGAGCTCTCTGGCTGCGGTGCCGCTGGCACGGAAGCAGCAGGAGCAGTAACTCAACCACGGCGCGTGCCGGGGAGCCGTCAGGCACCGGATTCTACGGCCCTCGTGGGACCGGGATCGACGGTGCCGACGTCGTCGGTGCCGGGCGAACCATCTTAGACGAGCTCTCTAGCTGCGGTGCAGGTGGCACAGAAGCAGCAGGAGCAGTAAGCTCTACCACGGCGCGAGCCGGGGAGCTGCCAGGCACCGGATTCAGTGGCCCTGGGGGACTGGAATCGACATCGGCACCTCTGCAGGTGTCGGTGCCGGGTAATGCAACTTAGGCGAGCTCTCTGGCTGCGATGCAGGTGGCACGGAAGCAGCGGGAGCAGGGGGCTCAACCACGGCGCGTGCCGGGGAGCCGCCAGGCACCAGCAGGAATCGTAGGCTTTCTCGACCTCGGAAGAAGGGAGCGGTGCCGAGTCGACATCGGTGCCGGCAACGGCCGGTGCCGAAAGGCCTCGGTAGTAGCGGCGGGGTCCGGTGCCGAGGAGGCGCTTCTGCCAGCCGCTTGAACATCGCTCGGCGCCCAAGGTGGAGGGGTAAGTGAAAGTCCCGCACCTTTTTGTTCCCGGCTTAAAAGCCTTGCAAATGGGGCACTTATCTGTCAAGTGTGATTCCCTGAGGCACTTCAAACAGGAGTCATGTAGATCTCCCTTCGGCCGCGGCTTCTGGCAGGCCGGGCCCATTTTAAAACCCGGTGAGCCATGCATGGCTCCGGCACTGGGCTCGTGGAAGGGCTACTTCCTGAACCCCGCTAACTAAACTAACCATGTTAGTAAAGAAAACACGTATAACTATACAAATATACATATAAAAGGGTTATAACTGCATAACTATATACGAGAAAACGAGTAGCTAGGGAAGTGGAGGTCAGCTAAGCCGCGCTCCACTGTTCCAACGACCGACACGGGCGGTAAGAAGGAACTGAGGAGCGGGTGGGCCGGCAGGAGTATATATCAAGCGCCATGGTGGCGCCACTCTAGGGGGCGACCTGCCGGCCCACTGAGTTGCTAGGGTAAAAGTTTTCCGACGAATGTGCACGCACGGCGCGTACACCTAACTGGAATGGATATGAGCAATCACTCGAAGAAGAAGGTTGATTTCAGCCCAGGCTAGCCGACCTCAGGGTGAGGGAGGCTGGCTCCCCAGCCTTGCTCCAGCTTCTGGCTTGGCTGGGGACTAGGCCTCCGGGGAAGAGGAGGGACCTCTGGAGGAAAGGGAAAGGTGGGGCTTTGAGGGTAGGGGCCCCTGACCATCTCACTTTTGGGAAGGCTCTGCCGCCCCTGCACTACATGTGTAACTACACTCCCAGTGAAAGGCTTTTGCAATGGGAAGCTACCTGAGCCTTTCCACATGACGGGAGCCTTTCACTGCTGTGGGAAAAGGCTCAAGCAGTGAGACACTACATTGCTAAAATAGCAGCATAAATGTGGGAGGCACTGCTTGAGCATGCAGAGAATGGTGTGGGATACATACATTCCTGAACAACCCCAAGGTAAGGCACTCTATTCTACTTTTTCTACTTGCCTGAGCAATGCTTTGCCATCTACGCTGCTATTTACACTTGTGCTAGGTGATCATGTGCTGTCTGCACTCTACACACTGCTGTAAGTGTAGCTATAGCCTAAATCTGTAGATACTTAAACTCATTAAGCACCTACATTTTTGCTGTAAAAATTCTTTAGTGCCTACATTTCTGCCTCTAGGCATCTGTGTTGCTGCCTCATTCTAGATACCTGAGCACCAATATCCCACCTAAGCCCTAGTGGGATCCAGAGCACAGGGGAAGATAGGCACTCCTCCACTTCTTGCCTGTGGGGCCCATTCTGGTAGGAGTCCTCAAAGGTCACCTACCAGATTAGGCCCCTTCCAAATCTAGGAGGAGGTGAAACCCACCCAATAACTTTTAGTCCAGTCATTAGAGTACTCACCCAGGATATGGGACATGTAGATTCAGTTCTGCCTTTTTCATAAGGGAGAGAGAAATTGAACAGGAGTCTCCCTCCTTTCAGGAGAGTGCTCTAACCACTGAGCCATTGGATATTCTGATGTGGGGCTCAATCTCTCCTGAAGCTTTTCCACTTCGGAGAAATAGTTATTGGGCCAGAGAGGAAGAAAGAGAATGACTCTGTCGCAGGGGTCGGCATCCTCTGGCACGTGGCTCGGGCCGGGCCAGTTTGTTTACCTGCCACATCGGCAGGTTTGGCCGATTGCGGCTCCCACTGGCCGCGGTTCGCCATCCCAGGCCAATGGGGGCGTTGGGAAGCATCTTGGGGCTGAGGGACGTGCTGGCTGTGGCTTACTGCCGCCCCCATTAGCCTGGGACAGCGAACCATGGCCAGTGGGAGCCATGATCAGCCGAACCTGCTGACGCGGCAGATAAACAAACTCACCCAGCCAGCCAGGATGCTTACCCTGGCGAGTCATGTGCCAGAGGTTGCCGACCCCTGGTCTATAGCCTGGTGGTTAGGGCACTCACATGGGAAGTAGGAAACCCAAAGTCCCCTGGCAACAATGTTTCTTTAATTACCCTGCTACCTCGATATAACGCCACCTGATATAACACGAATTTGGCTATAACATGGTAAAGCAGTGCTCTGGGGGGCGGGGCTGCGCACTCCGGTGGATCAAAGCAAGTTCAATATAACACGGTTTTGCCTATAATGCGGTAAAAATTTTTGGCTCCCAAGGACAGCGTTATATCGAGGTAGAGGAGTATTTATCCAAAGTGGAATAGATAGCTTCAACAGGAGAGAGTGTGGGCTCCCTACATCAGAATGTACAATAGCTCAGTGGTCTCTGGAGATGTGGGAGACCCCTGTTCAAATCGTTTCACCGGAGGCAGGGGAGAATTGAACTTGAGAGAGTCCCACATCCCAGGTGAGTTGCTAACCACTGGGTTAAAAGTTAACAGGAAGGTACCACTATCTCCTGTTTCTGTTTTGCATGGAGTGAGGCAGGTACCTATCTTATTCTTGTAAGAAGCAGCTTAGGTGCTGAGTAAGAAGGTGGCTGCTCTTACATAGTCACCTTACAATAGAACCATGTTTCAAAGCCAGCTGTGAACAGGCATGGGCAGCAATACAATTAATGGCAGGATCGCATGCCTCAACTTAAAAGGCATGGTTTTGTCAGCTTCCCCCTGAGCACTGTTAGGTGGCTCTACTAAATACATTTATTTATGGCACTCTGACCCAAATGTACTCTATGACAACCCACAATGCTTTTTTTTTTAAGCAAACCAAGCATTTTTTTTAAATTTACCAGTAAGATCAATTTCTATTCCAAAATCAGAAAGAGATTTTAAGTGTAAACAAGGGATTAGTTAAGATGTTGTGTTCAGATCAGGCTGAGTGACTATTCCCTTGAGTAAGTTACAGAAGTAGCTTGTTTTATGGAACCCAGCAAGGGTTATCATTTGCAACATCCTCAAGGCTGCATTTTTCTTTGATGAAGTAAATCTGTTTCCTTGTATTAGTATTACTTATCTGAGAAATCACTATGATACAGAAATCCTAGCTACTTTTTTGATGTCTAGTCAAAGCCACAGCAGTTGAATCATGTATTTCTCTGTTTTCTGAAATGGGACTTAATGTCTCAATACTTTAAATGGTGGGGGAAATTGCCACTAGTATAAGCACGTGCTGTGTCAATGAACTTCAGTGATGTGAAGGAGATGCTCCCACCTACAATATATCAACAGTGAATTTAGCAGTGTCTCTAAGATACAAATCCAGCTCCCACTGAGTTCAGTGGAAGTTTTGCTGTTGACTTAATGAAAGCTAGATCTCTAAGAGCCTGTTCAAGTTGGCAGGAAAAGGTAGACTAGAAAAATGATAAAACCATGCACAAGATGTTATAAGGATAGTGCTATTTCCACCAATGTGGTTAACACTGACGTAATATTAAATCTCTGTTGTCAAGGATTTATTAATTTGTTTAAAAAATATCTCAGGCTGAAATTAGACATACAAGTTTTTAGCATGAGAGCAAATTAACACTTTCTGAATGTTTGCCTTTTCATATGTGCTTGCTGATAAGAAATGGTGGGCTTTCTAAAAGAAGCATTGATTTTAAGGTATTTCATTTAAGAGAGCCCCAAAAAATTGTAAGGATTTTTTGGTGCTATTTGTTTATCTTCTTCATGGTTTTATTGATATGAGGGTAGGTAAGTACTGTAGCATTCAACTGTGAATATTTATGATTATATGCCCTGTAGACTAACTGTAACATCCAGTTGTATCTTATTCATTTTATTTTAAGAATTAATTATAGTTCATGGGATTGCATATATTAGTTTATATAACATATGGTTATTATTAGTCATTAATTTGTATTATACAGATGTTATAATTACATTACATGTGGGTTTTTCTTATACCATAATTGCATAATTTCTCTGTTATATTCTTAAAAAGTGCTTTGCACTCCTTCTACTTGTTCACACGCTCTTTAGGGGACATAGTGGAGGAGTACGTGTGACAATAAATGGCTTTTTCAGGCTATTAAACAGACATCTATTCTCAAAAGCCATTTACTGTGGATAGACTCTGTCATGAATATTGTTCCTTTTATAGGACTAGACTAAACAAAGAAAGATTCAACAAGCCACATCATAAAAAGAAAAGACTTGCCTCATAAGTGTTTAGAAGGTCTGTTCCATTGCTTTCTCAGAATTTCCATTGATGTCACTTGGTGTAGCTCAGATGAATAATTGTTCCCATTTTTCATACCATTTGCCATTAGAAAAGTCCTCAGCACCTTGTAAGGCAGGTCCAGTGTGTAAAATTGGACAGGTAGCTATAACCTGAACAACTGTTTTAGGCAGTAGCCAGTGTAGAAAGTGAATGATTGAACACAGACAGCATTGGTAAGAACTTTAATTCATTTGAATTGTCTGGGCTGAAATCCTTCTCAGTGACGATACAGAATTTTCTGATGAATTCTATTAATCTTCCAAGAGTTCTTTTGATGCAATATCTTAGACCTGTAAAGAATACAGTAACAAATGCAGTCAAAGTTATTAAAGTAAAATATTTATCAATTATCACCACCAATATCTTCTCTTGCAGTGTCTCAGATATTACAAGGTGATAACTCTTTCCAGATGTTGACTTAATGACTGGTTGGAAAATGGATTTTTTCCTACAGAAAATTAAAGGAAAAGGAAAATAATTTGTCAAATGTTGACTTTTAATCAAAAATTTAAAATTGAAAAATTTGTTTTTTAATGAAAAGTCAGAATTTTCCACAGGATGTAGATGCTTTCTGCAAAATTTTCCAAAACCCATTTTCCATACAAAAACAATCTAGATGGAAAAATTTCAACCATCTTTTATAAAGAATTACTTTGTTTGGTCATTGTGGCAAAACGCTATTGTGCTTTAAGTGTCATCATTTAAAAAAGTGATATTTGTAGACACTTCCTCAGTGTATTATCTACATCTTAGATTCTAGAAGATTAGAACAAAATCTGAGAAATGAAAAATGATCACGGGCAATTGTGAGATTTCACTTAGCATGTAGCACTGTCAGTGCTCGCTTTTCAGTCTTTGCATTCACATGAATACAGTTAGGCAAAATAAAAAATGTTAAGGTAGAGCTTTAGACAATGAGCAGATGAGCTGCAAAGATTGCATAAGAACTACATTGTTCCTAGCCCTAATGCAGCGATGAAGTAAAATAGGAGGAAGTAGGAATTCTCTAGAGGAGATAGTAAGCTGCACTTCTTTTACCCTATATGGGGCCCTTCCTCACTGCAAATGTGGTGTCCTAGAAGGAGGTGTGATTATGAATCCCAGTTCTTCCCAGAGCTTCACCTGAGGTGGTGATACCCCTTATTGAAGGCTCTGCCAAAATTCCATGAACTAGCCCAGGGATCAGCAACTTTTGGCACGCAGCCCGCCAGGGAAATCCGCTGGTGGGCCGGTGTGGTTTGTTTACCTGCAGCATCTGCAGGTTCGTCTGATCACAGCCTCCATTGGCCCCAGTTCACCGTTCCAGGCCAATGGGGGCTGCGGGAAGTGGCAGCCAGCACATTCCTCAGCCTGCGCCGCTTCCCACAGTCCCCATTGGCCTGGAACGGTGAATCGCAGCCAGTGGAAGCTGCGATTGGCTGAACCTGCAGTTGCCGCAGGTAAACAAACTGTCCCGGCTCGCCAGCAGATTTCCCTGACGAGCCATGTGCCAAAGGTTGCCAATCCCTGATCTAGCCCATAGGAAACTTTGTGGGATGCACAATATCCATTCATGATTTTGAAATGTCTGGGGTCAGTAGGATGATATCGCCTTATAACTTAATCCTAATATAAAGGCCAGTTCTACCACACTTACCCAAATTTAGTACCACTGTACTTCTCATGTATAATGGAGCTTCTTGTATAGAAAGGTAATGCTCTAACAATCAGTAAGGTGGCAGAACACAATCCATGAAATAACTACTATGTATTACATTACACAGAATTTAGTAATTTGCATTAATGCTTAGACGGACATGGTAATGTCTGTATAATAACATCTCACCCTTACAAGTTTAATGTGGTTAAAGTGGTACATACAGCTGAATCATAACCATCCTGTATCCTTAGTTTTCTGTGACTAGAGGTTGCCAAGTATGCCAGTAAAAATACTTGTGAAGAAGATACTTTCCAGTAGAATAAAATAGTTGGAATAGGTGTCTTACTGTAGACTAAATATGACCTTACAATATATACAACTCCAGAGTTTTAGAGAAGTGGCTTAGTAAATGACAGGAATTTTAATGCCTGACTGAAAATTTTCCCTTTCAGTATTCAAAATAGCTGGAGCCATTTCAAGGTGTCTTAATTCAAATCTGTATAGACTTGCAGTAAACTTAAAGGCAAGTGTACTCTAAATAAAGTGTAAAATATCCATTCATTCTTGTCTAATGTTACTGTTTGATGTATACAGACAGGTAAACAATGTTTAAATTTAAGCAGATATAAAACTTAGTCTTTTCTAGCTCTATCTATCTATCTATCTATCTATCTATCTATCTATCTATCTATCTATCTATCTATCTATCTATCTATCTATCTATCTATCTATCTATCCACACGTACCAATAAATATTAGGGTGCTTTGACTTTAAACATTAGAAATGAACAGTTAAGTGAAGGTAAATAAACACTGAAATGCCCCTGACTGAAGAGAGAACTCAGACACTCTAATATTAAAGTATAAAATAGGACATTGCACATTAAAAAAACAAATCCTCAGTTCTGGTGCCTTGTATCTCAATCCTGCATCAGCCTACTTTAGTCCATGTCGACTGATCACTGTAGTATTTGAGTGCCTATAAACCAGAAACTCTTTTATAGCCATCTGTTCTACATCATACATATACGATTGGCCGGACCTGCAGACGGGGCAGGTAAACACACTGGCCCGGCCCATCAGGGACTTTCCCTACACAAGCGGTGACCCCTGTTTGAGAAACCCTGTTCTAAGGGACCATTCAAGGTAGAATGGCTCCTTAACACCTTTGCAGTTTGTCATGGTATAATTCCCCACTCTGAACCTTAGCGTCCAAAAGATGGGGTACCAGCATGAATTCCTCTAAGCTCAACTACCAGCTTAGAACCTGTAGCGCTGCCACCAACCAGGAATTCCAGTGCTTGGTACATTCTGGTCCCCCCAAAACCTTGCCCGGGGACCCCCAAGACCCAGACCCTTGGATCTTAACACAAGGAAAGTAAACCCTTTCCCTCACCGTTGCCTCTCCCAGGCTTCCCCTCCTTGGGTTACCCTGGAAGATTAGTGTGATTCAAACTCCTTGAATCTTAAAACAGAGAGGAAAATTCACCTTTCCCCTCCTTCTCTCTCCCCCCCCGACTCTCCCTGAGAGAGAAAATAATCCTAACACAGAGAGAAAATAACCTTTCTCTCCCCCTTCCCTCATTTCTCCCCACCAATTCCCTGGTAGATCCAGACCCAGTCCCCAATCAGGTTCTTAAACAAGAAAAACTTTTAATTGAAGAAAGAACAAAGGTAAAAATTATCTTTGTAAATTTAAGATGCAATAGGTACAGGGTCTTTCAGCTATAGTCACTGGGAATACCCTCCCAGCCTAAGTATACAAGTACAAATTAAAATCCTTTCAGCAAAATACCAATTTGAACTCCTTTCAGCCAAATACACATTTGAACTCCTCCCAGCCAAATACACATTTGCAAATAAAGAAAACAACCATAAGCCTAACTCGCTTTATCTACCTGTACTCACTATTCTGAACTTATAAGAGCCTGTATCGGAGAGATTGGAGAGAAACCTGGTTGCACGTCTGATCCCTCTGAGCCCCCAGAGTGAACAACAACCAAACACTAACAGCACACACAAAAACTTCCCTCCCTCAAGATTTGAAAGTATCCTGTCCCCTGATTGGTCCTCTGGTCAGGTGACAGCCAGGCTCACTGTTCTTGTTAATCCTTTCCAGGCAAAAGAGATATGAAGCACTTTTGTTCTATTAACTCTTACTTATCTGTTTATGACACAGTTATAGGACAAAAAGAGGGGGTTAGTGGATGACAGATTGTTCTAATAAACCCAAATCCAGTGTCTCTGTCCGGTCCATAGTTTTTAGTGTCTAGCAGAGTTATGAATTTAAGCTCTTTGTGAAAAGTGTTCACCCACAGGTGATACGGAGTTTTTGTCTTTTTTCATTTTCCTGTGTGATTTCATTCGAGAATGTAGTGATTGTTTCATCCACGTAATTATTCTTGCAGCATTTAATGCACTGGATGACTTATACCACATTGTGATAGACATGTGAAGGGCCCATAGATCTTGAAAGGTGTCTTGTGGAGGAGGTGTTGATCATCGTAGCAATGGAGATATGTCTGCAGATTTTGCGTCTGTTGTTCTGGCAGGATGTGGTGCGACTTTGAGTTGGTATGTCCTGGAACAGGCCACCCAAATATCCAGAGAAAACCTGCTCCAATACAGAAATAAACCCCTCTCTGCCAGCACACCACTGGTTGTCACCTACCACTTACACGGGAACCCATATCATTAAACAACTACAATCCATACTTGATGGAGACCCTGCATCCTGAAAGAATGCTTTCCTGAACCACCTCTTCTGGCCTTCACACAACCTTCCGACCTCTGCAGATTCATCATCAGAAGCATTCTCCTCACAGACCAGGACACACCAACTCAGACCCTGCCATAACAGCAGGGGATTTTAAAACAGTTTTTAAAAAACAAAACAAAACACCGATATCACCTTGGATTGAGAGATAAAGTATTGTCAGGAATTAAAAATTGCACAAGAGACCAAAAATAAAGTTTAGGAATAAATGTGAAGTCTTCAACATGGCAAAAGTTTTCCTGAAGCGCTATACCTGACTGGTGATGTTTAATACATTTATTAATATCTGGAAAAGGTGAGTATGCAGAAAGGTGGCAAGAGTTGTAAATGACACAAATTACTTGAATTAGTGAAAATGTGAGGAGATGTACAGGGAATTAGCAAAACCAGGTGAATGAACAGCATGTGTCAGATGAAATTAATGACTGATGCATGGTATGATACAGTGGAAGGAATACTTTGAACTACTCGTATACTACTTGTAAGCTAATTATAGCTATTTGGGAGAAAGAGACTCGGGTATCTGTAAAAAAAATCTCTGTTCATTGTGCAGTGGTTAATAAAAAACACACACATGCAAAATATTATGATCTACAAAAATGGGGTGGAAAATAATGAAAATATTGTAAGGCCATTATATAAATCAATGGCATAGCCATAGCTGGAATACAATGTCTCATTCTAGTTGCCATATCTCATAAGAGAGAGAGCAGAAATGGAGAGGTCCCAGGGAGAGACTACAACGTTGATTAGAGGAAGAGCCGACCATAGATCAAAGCTATCCACACGTTAGGAAATATGTCCTTCAGCTCTTCATCATTAATGATTTGGAGAACTTGGAGTGGAGAGTGCTTTTTGTGTTGCAAAATGTGATGGATGTTGTCCACTTTGACATAGAAATCTTTACCATTGACATACAAACTTTCCCCATGTGTCAGAGTCCGGTGAAGGTCTGTACAATTGTTCATGAGCGTTCTCCTGTCCACCAGCAGCTTACTATGGTCATACAACGCCCCCCAGGTCTTTTTTGGTGCTTCATTTGTCCTAACCTTTCTCTGATGGACACTTGAGCAGTGTCAATGAGCAAGCAAATAAATTCCCTCTAGAAAAATAAACTCCCTCTTGAATTTTTCTGCCAAACTTCCTATTGCCTCATCTCTGCCCTTGTAACCAAACTGTCTCTTTTTCTGATGAAACAAGTTTCCTTGAAGACAGGTTCAACTCCTAAGTTTTCCACCATTTCTTTGGAAGTAGTGATGGCATCTTCAAATCTGGTATGTCTGTAGGCCACAATGAAATCAAGGCAGGTTCTCATCAAAGTAGCAGTGGTTGTGACGGCCATCAACAGAGTTTGTAATGCCTTGCTTATAATGTTTACTTGGAACAGGATATCGTGCCCAATCACAACTCAGACCAGAAATTTGAAGTTAGTGATCTGGTTTGCCAGACTTCATGCCTCATGCTGGATTTTGGCCTCAGCTTTACTCGACTGCGTCAGTTCCATCAAGGTGTCATAAACCTCAGTCACTTGATACCTCACTGACCTTATACTGTCAATGCGTCTCTCCCAGTAAGTGTCACTTAGTGGCTTCACGGTCGGATTTGTAACATTGTCTTTGAGGATCTCCCACCTGATACATAATGCTAAAACAGGACGTATATCCTTTGCAGTACTCCGAAGAGAGATACTGGATCTAAAGAAGAGGACGCTACATCTGACACAAACAGATTGAAGGAATGGCAACCACAAGGTATGAAGAAAGCTTTTGGATTCAGCACAAGGATCCATGCCTGGATGGCACTGTTTCTTCTCTTCATGTTTGCGCTGTTGTTGCTGCCTTGGCTGCAGCAGTCCTGAAGCTTTATTTTATTCTTATTCAAAATGTTCATATGCAGTTCTGTTAGGCCTTTTCCAGTAGAGTCGTCCACAGATTGGAAATAGATAAAATGTTCATTTTCTTGGATACAGCCATCCTTGTTGTCAGCAAATCTTGCTGTATATGACATCTTTTCACTGTGACTAACGTTGGGAGTGCAATCCATTATTATGGCATAGTAAAAGCAGCAAAGAGTCATGTGGCACCTTATAGACTAACAGACGTATTGGAGTATGAGCTTTCGTGGGTGAATACCCACTTCGTTGGATGGCATAATACTTTGCTTTGCCAAGCTGCATCAATATGTTATCAAGCACCTTCCTTGCCATAAAATCAAATGGTTTTGAATTGTTTTGCTGCAGTAATGGTCCATATCTTCTTTATGAACTACTCGATGTACTACGTGCCATTGTCGTATTTCCCAAGAAGCTGTACCAAACCAAGGAAATTACCATTATGTTCAGTGAACAACTTATCTGACGAGGCCTGGAAAGCCAAAATATTCTTTGCAAAGAAGAGGGTAATTGAGATCAGATGCTTGAGCATGTTCCTGCAATGCTGGGTTTCTACATTAACAATGCACTGGCTTTCTGTGTTTATGCATTTATTCAGCTAGAGCCTGGACTCAGCCTCCATCCATTTGGAGTAGGCCATAAAATCACCGGGTGACTTTTCATGTTGTTTCAGAGCATCAGCTACGTTGTGCCAGTAATTGTACCCAAAAAGTGAAGCAAAGATTTGGCATTCTTTTCAAATATTTTGCAACAAAACCAAAACACTTTGTCAGTTGATTTTGAGTAAACTAGCCAGTGCAAGCAGTCATTAAAATCCCAACAACTTACCCCTTGATGCCTCACATGCCAGTGCCTTCCACTATACCTGGACTCATTGTCAGTTCTCCTCTGTCCTTCTGCCAAAACAGCCACCCTGCCCTGTTCAGCTGCACTGCTCTTCCCAACAGGAACCACTACAGACTCTCTGTTGGGATATCTTTAGTAGAGGAGCATCCCTCACTTCCCCAGGCCCTCTCATTGTTCCCCTTGAGTACAGCTCTCCAGTGCGCAGACATTAACAGGTAAACTCCTCCTCTGCTCCAGTGCCTTCAGCCCTCTCCATCCCTCAGCTCCAACTCTCCAGCTTGGAAGCCAGCAGTCAACTCCCTCTCCTGCTCTCTTGCCTTCCATCCTCTCCAGTTCTGGCTCTCTAACTTGGGGACACCAGCCAGCAAACCCTTCTTGCTACTTTCCTGTCTTCAGCCTTCCTTCAGGAACCAGTGCTTTAAAGCAACCTTCACTCATCAGGTCTCTCTCAGCTTTCCCCTGGTTCCATATAGCCTTCTGGAGCTGCCCTGCTCTCTTTAATTGGTCAAATGGGAGCCCTTGTTCTGGCACAGGGGAGCTGGATCTACTTTATTTACTGGGGCCAGCCAACCTGTAACATGCCCAAAGGATGGTTGTCTTGTGGATTGAGCATGGGGTGAGTTGTCAAGAGATGCAAGGACAAGTAACTTAACCTCTCTGTGCTTCAGCTTTCCTATCTCTAAAGAAGGAATAATAATGCTTTGTAGAACATTTTAAGTTCTACCAATGAAAAGCTTAATGTAAGTGCAGGTACTGTCATCCTCACTGGAAGGATTGTAGTTCATTCAGAATAAGACTTCACATTTATATAGCACCTTTACAACGGATGATCTTGAAGAGCAGACAATTATGAAACAGATACGCTTTGAAGCACCCCAGGAGACGCTGTCTTACAAGTGGAATGCAGCAACGTGTTTAAGAGCACTGAGTACACCAGTTCACATCAAGAAGTGAAGAAAAATGCTGACCTCAACTGAAACTCTGGGAGGAATTTGAGTCAGTAGAATATAATTACTAGAGTTGGTATTTTGCCAAAATATTGGAGTTAACACACCTATCCTTGAAGAAAGAGGTTGTGGAATCTCAGATATTCGCAAATGATCAGGGCCTCAGTTTTACATCTCATCCATAAACAGCACCTCTAACAACACAATATCATTCTAATGTTACACAGGGATGTTGGTTCAGTACTTACTAAGGGAGAAGGGTATCACCAGCTGACTCACAAATACAACTTCCTGACACATCTATGTTTTTCCTAAAGGTCTCCCTCCTATCCAGGAATTGGCTAAGCCAAGACCTGCTTAATGTGTGAGATTTGAAACCACAAAGCCAAGTGATAGCTATTCAAGGAGACAACCTGGAGTAACTTTGAAGTTTTAAAAATGCAGAAATTATAATTTTCCCCTCAAAAAAGCAAGTGCTGGGCTCCTTCAAGTATCAGCTCCTAGACTGTCACAACCTCACATGCTAGTCAGGTGATCAAATGTGCACATGTGGGACTAAGTGGGTGCCTCATTGTGGGTTTCTCTTTTTTGATAATCTAGTCCTTTATGAAGTGCTTTTATAATTTTTGCTGGTAGTAATAATAATATAATATTAGATTTCAATATTGTATTTATGCTTCTATATCCATATTATGCTGTATTTTATCTAAAATGAAAAGTCACAAGTTTAGGTTTTGCACAAAGATCCTCAGCTAGCAGACAAATCTTTCAATGAGAGCAAAACACACATTGAAATCAGTGGAAGATCTGCAGGATTGGGCCCCAACTTTTATATTCAAGTTTCACTTTGTAGTTAGGGTGACCAGACAGCAAATGTGAAAAATTGGGACAGGGGGTGGGGTAATAGGAGCCTATATAAGAAAAAGACCCAAAAATCGGGACTGTCCCTTTAAAATCGGGACATCTGGTCACCCTATTTGTAGTGGACTATAAACATGTTGGAAATGATGGTTTAGGAAAGACTTTCATATTCTTTATGGGCTAGTGGAGATAAATTGAAGTGAATTGCATACACAATATTCTTTGTCTTCTGGAGTGGAGCTAGTTATGGAGATACAGCCTGCACCAGGGTTTTTGGGCCTCCCTTATTAGAAAGGTTTCATCCCAATAGTTAATCTACAAAAGCAGCAATAGGAAGAGGTCAGAGTCTGGGTAATAAAAGATGAGGAGAACCTTCCTGGCTTCCAAAGTGAAGGTAGTTAAGGAAGAATCATGTTGAAAGGCTCATGCTTTTGAGACTCTCTGGTTCACATCTGTATTGAGATTTGCTGGAAACTTCAGATGAGCTTTAGATTTAATACTGAACTTTTTAAAAGCTGCCAGAAGTTTAGTGTTATTCTTCAGTATTTTGTTAGCAGGTCAGGACCCATAGCAACTAACATTATCAAAAAAGAGCAGTTTGTTCTGGGCCTTTTGCTCTGCCCCGCCATTTCTCAGTGCAACCACCTTGGAATTTATAGCCTTCTCTCTAACTACATGTGAGGTCTAGTTTTTCACCAACACAATCAAACTGTTTCTTCCAGCCAAGGTGCCTTCCATTACAGTCTTCCTACTGATTAGAACAGTGCATTGATACTGAACCACTCTACTAAGGGATCAGGCATGTCAAAACGTTCAGTGGAATGGAACACATTTTAGGTTGTTTTCATGTAACCATTATTTGTTTATATACATGCTTAGGATGGGATTTTCAGAAGTTCGGTGTTAAATTGATTTACTTGAGAGCAGAGCTACGCTGATACTAAGCACTTTTAAATCTCTCTCCTTCAAAGCAATAACCACATGCTTTTTTGAAAGCAATATGTAATTTTGTTATTTGTAGCTGGTTCTGTGGTTCAGCATATTTCCTATGGTGCTTAGCTCAGAACAAATAATTAAAATGCTTTGTACTTTTGGAATACATTTGCTCCAGACAGCTAAAATGGTTCTGTTGTAGCTGGAGAATAAAACGAATTTGACTGTGTGCTAATTTTTGCTGCACAGCTGCATGCTGATTGTGTACCATGAGTATCAGTCTAATGCTCGTAACAGTAAGTGTTTAGAGTCTAAAAGTATTTGTTTGTTAAGACTGCAACTCATATAGGATTGTGGAAATATACTAGTATTGATTGATGAGACATTATATGATCAGGAAATTCGTATATTAATGAATGTATTGGTGTGCACAGTGTATATATTAAAGAAAGGGAAGTTAAGAGAGAGATGTCTCAAACATCTCAGGAATTTGCAATTCTGCTGGTAGCTATGTGTCCCATTTAGGGCAATGACACGTCTGTTATCTGTTAGTGGAATAAGAAAAAAAAACAAGAAAAAAAAACAATTCTGACTACCCTACAATATATGGATGAATGTGTGAGCAATGATTTAGTACCAAAACTCAGAAATTTTAAGTTAGTTGTAATTAAACAAACTCTTTAAAGTTCATGTGTTTGTGGAAGGGTGGGCCAGGCGGATTAGCTAGAATTATCCCAAAGAAATGCTTGAAATGCTGCAATCTTTCCTAAGTAAATTATATGATTCTTCTGTTTGTAACTAAAGTAAACATCTTTTCCTTTACTTCATGAGCTCATTAAGGACAAGGGATACAAGATTATTAGAAACAGAAACACTGGAGAAATCAACATGGCTATATTTGGGAATAATATATGGAATGACAGGTGAAGCAAGGAAGAAAATGAAAGATCAGGGTATTGGGGTCTGGGAGGATTGTGTCTCTGCTTTGTGCTAAACTGGAATAACATTAGCTCTTATGCATCAAATTCTTACTAATTGTAACCTTTTATTAATATTTTAAAAACTAAAATGCTGTTTCCCATTATGAACCTTAGTGAGATAAAGAATGTTGTTTTGCTACTAAAAATCTTTGGGCCAAACTCTGACTTGAGTCACACCCATAGGCATGTGAAAATATTGGAGAAAAATCAAACAGCATAGTAACATATCATTCAAAGGGGACACCTTTGTAAATGTGTGTGATTCACACTGGCAAAACAAATAGTGGATGTAGATTTCGGCATGTTTTCCGGGAATGGTGCAGTAGGATAGACTGTGTAGAGGATGTGTTCTTGAAAATGTGGATGTGTCATGGGCATAGAAAATTTTTGTATGCAGACTCTTGAGACCAGTGCAATAATTTCAGCTCAAAGAGCTTAATCCTGTGAAGTACTGAGTACTTCCTAGGAGGTGCTGAGTGACCTCAGTTCCTACTGAAGTCATTTCAGTAGGAGTTGAGAGTGCTCAGCATTTTGCAGGATTTTGTCCAATATGTTAAGGAAACCAGTGGAGTTGGAATTGGGGAAAACAGACCAATAGGACAAAGACAGGGAAGATTTGTATTAAAGTGCTGACATCATAAGAATGACCTTGTGTCCCTGGAGACACCAGGGGACTGTTACTATGGATTGGGGGCCCAGTACATGGTTGCCTTACAATCCCTTGGTGCCATCATACCTATTGCAAAGGGGCCACAAGGCAGTCACATGGGCCCCTGAATAGACTCTGATGCAGAACACTTTTCTCAGGTGCAAAGCTGGCCCACACTGAAGTTGTCAGTGCAGGGGACATTCAGGGATGGGCCTGGCTCCCTGTACTGGGGGCCAAACTAGAGAGATGCAGGCCATCTCAGCCCCTGCATAGACTCATAGGCTACTATAATGATGAATTTGGCCTCAAGTCAACAATTGGGGTATAAAATTAATCTTGCCCAGCCGTGTCTGTTTAGATTCAAAGCAAGCCAAGTATGGAATTGTCATAAACAGATAGTAGGAGTTAATAGAACAGAAGTACTTTATATCTCTTTTGCCTGTAAAGGGTTAACAAAATCAGTGAGCCTGGTTGTCACCTGACCAGAGGACCAATCAGGGGACAGGATACCTTCAAATCTTGAGGGAGGGAAGTTTTTATGTGTGCTGTTAGATATTGGTTGTTGTTCTCTCTGGGTTCTGAGAGTGACCAGACGTGCAACCAGGTTTCTCTCTAATCTCTCTGATACAGTCTCTTATATGTCCAGAATAGTAAGTACTAAGTAGATAAGGCGAGTTAGGCTTATGTTTGTTTTCTTTATTTGCAAATGTGTATTTGGCTGGAAAGAGTTCAAATTTTATTTTACTGACAGGATTTTAATTTGTACTTATATACTCAGGCTGGGAAGGTATTCCCAGTGTCTATAGCTGAAAGACCCTGGACCTATTCCATTTTAAATTTACAAAGATAATTTTTACTGTTTTTTCTCTCTTTAATTAAAAATTTCTTGTTTAAGAACCTGATTGTTTTTTTATTCTGGTGCGAGACCCCAGGGGACAGGGTCTGGATTCACCAGGGAATTGGTGGGGAGAAAGGAGGGAAGGGGGCGAGAGAGGCTAATTCTCTCTGTGTTAGGATTACTTTCTCTCTCAGAGAGAGTCTGGGAGGGGGAGAGAAAAGGAGGGGGGAAGGTGAAATTTCCTCTCTGTGTTAAGATTCAAGGAGTTTGAATCACAGTGATCTTCCAGGGTAACCCAGGGAGGGGAAGTCTGGGAGAGGCAATGGTGGGGGAAAGGGTTTACTTTCCTTGTGTTAAGATCCAGAGGGTCTGGGTCTTGGGGGTCCCCGGGCCAGGTTTTGGGGGGACCAGATGTACCAGGCACTGGAATTCCTGGTTGGTGGCAGTGCTACAGGTTCTAAGCTGGTAATTGAGCTTAGAGGAATTCATGCTGGAACCCCATCTTTTGGATGCTAAGGTTCAGAGTGGGGAATTATACCATGACAGGAATACAATCTCTGTTTCATTGCATTCTGCACATCTTGAGGTACAGGCACCTATGGACAAGCATGCATTTCTATAGAGTGCTCTGTCATGCTGTTCAGATATGCATTTTTGGAAAAAGTTGACCCATTGTTTGTTGTGACACTAAAATATTTAGTTATGAAATGGAACATTACACAGTATAGCAGGGGTAGGCAACCTATGGCACGTGTGCCGAAGGCGGCACACGAGCTGATTTTCAGTGGCACTCACACTGCCCAGGTCCTGGCCACCGGTCTGGGGGGACTCTGCATTTTAATTTAATTTTAAATGAAGCTTCTTAACCATTTTAAAAACCTTATCTACTTTACATGCAACAGTAGTTTAGTTATATATTATAGACTTCTAGAAAAAGGCCTTCTAAAAACGTTAAAATGTATTACTGGCACGCAAAACCTTAAATTAGAGTGAATAAATGAAGACTCGGCACAGCATTTCTGAAAGGTTGCCAACTCCTGCAGTATAGTAACTCCTGGTTGTCCCGGTTAACATTGTTTTGTTGTTACGTTGCTGATCAGTTAGAGAACATGCTTGTTTAAAGTTGTGCAATGCTCCCTTATAACGTTGTTTGGCAGCCACCTACTTTGTCCACTGCTTGCAGGAAGGGCAGTCCGTTGCAGCTAGCTGGTGGGGACTTGGAACCAGGGTTGACCGGGTCCGGCAGCCCCCCATCAGCTCCCTGTTCTCCTAAGTTCCCTGTGCGGCAGCTGCCCAGCAGCCTATCAATTGTTGGGCAGTTCAGCTGTCTCCCCACTACCAAGTGCTGTTCCTGCCTTCTGCCTTGGAGCTGCCCTCAGGAGCCTCCTGCTTGCTGTGTAGGGGAGGAGGGAAGAGAGGGGCTAATGTCAGGGTGCCCCCCCCCATTCCTGCCTCGCCTGCTTACCCCTTCTTGATATAGAACAGGGGAGAGACACAACAGGGCGCAGGACGGAGAGAGCTGGCCACAGCTGCTGTCTCAACTTTCTGATCTTTTTAAAGGCAATGTACTTAGAGTGGGGTCAGCATACTTAAAGGGGCAATGTGCATTTCTCTCTCTCTCTCTCTCCCCCACCCCCATCACGCACACAGGGTGTGTGTCTCTGTTTCTGTCTGCCATGCTGTCTCCCCTCTCTCCATTCGTGCTGCCTTGTAGAGTGTGAGGCTACATTAACAACAATGTTAACCCTTGAAGGCTCAGCCGAATGTCGGTTCATCATTTAGCAGTGAGGCATTCCCTGGGAAATATCCCATCCTCCTGCACCCTTTAACTTCACCACTTCAACCAAGCTTCACAATCATCATTGCTGTGTACAGTATTAAATTGTTTGTTTAAAACTTATACTGTGTGTGTGTGTGTGTGTGTGTGTGTGTGTGTGTGTGTGTGTGTGTGTGTGTGTGTGTGTGTGTGTGTGTGTAGTTTTTATCTGGTGACATTTTTTTTCCTGGAACCTAACGTCCACATTTACATTAATTCTTATGGGGAAATTGGATTCGCTTAACATCATTTCGCTTAAAGTCGCATTTTTTCAGGAACATATCTACAATGTTAAGCGAGGCGTTAATATAGTCATTCAGCACACAAGTAAGCAAGGTTCTGTGTGCTCAGTTTCTATTGGTTTTGAAGGGAGCAGAGGGTGCTTACCACCTTGCAGCACCCTGGTGGGCCGGGCTGGTTTGTTTACCTGCCGCATCTGCAAGTTTGGCTGATCGTGGCTCCCACTGGCCTCGGTTCGCTGTCCCAGGCCAATGGGGGCTGCAGGAAGCAGCGCGGGCTGAGGGATGTGCTGGTCACTGCTTCCTGCCGCTCCCATTGGCCTGGAGCAGCAAACTGCAGGCAGTGGGAGTTGCGATCGGCTGAACCTGCGGACGTGACGGGTAAACAAACTGGCCCAGCCCACCAGGGTGCTTACCCTGGCGAGTCGCGTGCCAAAGGTTGCCGATCCCTGCTCTGAGCAAAACATAAAAAGTTCTAGACTTCTCTTGTTATAAACAGCAAAGAGCAAACACATTCCATTTTACAATGATAATAAACAATTACGCAGCAAGCATTTGCACGTGGCACAGTCTTTTTACTGTCTAAAAAAAGTATGAAAATTGATTGATATGGGAATGTCATGTGAATATGTCATGTCTTGTATTTTTTTTTTTTTTTGGTATCTGTCCTATATTTCAGTTAAACGTGATGCAGCTGTATTAAAAACTGTGAAATAATTTGGAACTTGGAGGGTTATATAAATCATACCTAATAGACCCATCAGACAGAAAATGGATTATCTGATAAGTTTGACTTTTTATTTTATGAATATTAATTTTGAAACACGCTACCAAAAAGAAGCAGTAGTAAATCTGTAGTTGAAATACCACTATCAGTGTTGTGAACATTCTACATGTTTTGCTGTAGATGAAGAAAACTAACATGTTTTTAGAATGTCATTTGTAATTTGATTTCAGGGTGGTAGCCATGTTAGTCTGTATCAGCAAAAAGAGTGAGGAGTACTTGTGGCACCTTAGAGACTAACATTTATTTGGGCATAAGCTTTTGTGGGCTAAAGCCCACTTCATCAGATGCATGCAGTGGAAAATACAATAGGAAGATATGTATATACAGAGAACATGAAAAAATGGATGTTGCCATACCAACTCTAACAAGACTAATCAATTAAGGATGGCTATTATCAGCAGGAGAAAAAAAACTTTTGTAGTGATAATCAGGATGGTCCATTTCAAACAGTTGACAAGAAGGTGTGAGTAATAGTAGGGTAAAAATTAGCATGGAGAAATAATTCTTACTTTGTGTAATGACCCATCCACTCTCAGTCTTTATTCAAGCCTAATTTAATGGTGTCCAGTTTCCAATTTAGTTCCAGTTCTGCAGTTTCTTGTTGGAGTCTGTTTTTGAAGCTTTTTTGTTGAAGAATTGCAACTTTTAGGTCTGTAATTGAGTGACCAGGGAGGTTGATGTGTTCTCTGACTGGTTTTTGAATGTTATAATTCTTGACATCTAATTTGCGTCCATTTATTCTTTTGCATAGAGACTGTCCGGTTTGGCTAATGTACATGGCAGAGGTGCATTGCTGGCACATGATGGCATATATCATATCGGTAGTTGTGCGGGTGAATGAGCCTCTGATGGTGTGGATGCTGTGATTAGGTCCTATGATGGTGTGCCTTGAAGAGGTACGTGGACAGAGTTGGCAACAGGCTTTGTTGTAAGGATAGGTTCCTGGGTTAGTGTTTTTGTTGTGTGGTTGCTGGTGAATATTTGCTTCACATTTGGGGGGCTGTCTGTAAGCGAGGACTGGCCTATCTCCCAAGATCTGTGAGAGGGATTGTCCTTCAGGATAAGTTGTAGATTCTTGATGATGCGCTGGAGAGGTTTTAGATCGGAGCTGAAGGTGACTGCTAGTGACATTCTGTTACTCTCTTTGTTAGACTTGTCCAGTAGTCAGTGACTTCTGGATATTCTTCTGGCTCTGTCAATCTGTTTCTTCACTTCTTCACTTCAGCAGGTGGGTATTGTAGTTTTAAGAATGCTTGATAGAGATCTTGTAGACGTTCATCTCTGTCTGAGGGATTGGAGCAAATGCGTTTGTATTTTAGATCTTGGCTGTAGACAATGGATCGTGTGATGTGGTCTGGATGAAAGCTGGAGGCATGTTCTGGTATAGGGTGGTGTTTATGTGACCACCATTTATTAGCACTGTAGTGTCCAGGAAGTGGATCTCTCGTTTGGACTGGTCCAGGCTGAGGTTGATGGTGTGAAGGAAATTGTAATTTGAGTTTACTTATGGATTACTTAGACGTTACATCTTATTCCGGGTTATAAAGTGAATTGTTTATTACAGTTCTTGACCGTTGTGTTGCAAAGTGTGAAGCAGAGAGCACTATACCTGGATGCTACGGTGAGTATTTATTTGCTTGTCAGAATCCGTTAATAGGTAAAGAAATAGTCCATAACTTCATAATTAACCAGCAGTCTCTCCTAATTGTTTCCTGGTAGTTCACAAAAGTATTTGTGCTTCTTTTCCTAATTCAGATTAGTCAAGTAGCCTTTTAGATTGGGATGATGGCAAAATGGTATATAAATCACTCAGAACTTTGGTCTTGGTACAAAAATCCCTTACTGGCCTTATTTTATGGGAAAAATTGGGCCTCTCATGAAGAGTCTTGGAGGTGGTGCTCTATTGTGAATCTCATCCACATATCCCATTTCACACTCTTTCATTTGTGCTCCTTATTTGCAATATTGTATAGAAATGGGACAATCCAACAAAATCAAACTATAAGGGAGTCTGGCCAATCTGTACACATCAATGCAATATTGAACTTTGAATGAAGTGCACAAATGTAATGACAGACGTCTAAGCTGATCTGCAAATCCAAGTTATTCTTACTGGTTTCAATATATTAGAAATTGAAGCTTCAGAAATGCAAGTAATCTCTGCCACTTGCTCCAGGGCAAGATGGAAAAAGCCCCCAAACCTATGGTATGGTCAATCTGCCACGGGAAAAAAATCATTTCTGACCCTAAAATTGCCCATCAGCGAGATGTCCCAGAATATGTGAGAAATAGACACCAGCCATTAGTGCCTAATTCTTTCCTCAGATGTAAACAATAACTAAAGCTACACCCAGGACAAACCAACACTCAGGCCACGTCCACACTAGGTATTAAAATCGATTTTAGATACGCAACTTCAGCTACGGGAATAACGTAGCTGAAGTCGAATTTCTAAAATTGAGGTACTCACCTGTCCAGACGGCGCGGCATCGATATCCGCGGCTCTCCATGTCGATTCCGGAACTCCGTTCGGGTTGATGGAGTTCCGGAATCGATGTAAGCGCGCTCGGGGATCGATACATCGTGTCCAGACTAGACTCGATATATCGATCCCCGAGCAATCGATTTTAACCCGCCGATGCCGCGGGTTAGTCTGGACGTGGGCTCAGTGCTGCCTTTGCTGTCTATCACAAACTTGCATTGGCCAAGAGAATTAGGAAAAAGTCTCAGGTTGTCTGTAGGGGCAGAGATGCATTCCTGCTCCCTGCCTTTTCTGCCATGGAGAGAGGCAGATAAGTATGGATTGACCAACAGGCTATGAACCTGTCTATCGGAAAATCCCCATTACCATGAGCCATGAGTTGGCAGGGAGTTTCAAATCCTAGGCCTATCCTGCTGGGATTGGTTTATCCCTTGGGCAGTGAGTATCAACATAAGAAGTGCTACTCTGTCTGTGCTCTGTGGGATCCACATTTGAAGTTGCCTTCCGGATGAGTGTGGTGGGTAATAATTACACGTGTTGTAATTGTTCAAAAATCTGCATTTCTTTCTTTAGAGAAAGAGAGACTATTAAAGGGGAAGGTGAAAAAGCAGGAAAATGGCAGTAAGATATATCAAAAAGGGAATGTTGGGCTAGAGGCTCTTCACTTGGTTCTAAAATGTCTTATGTTCTAACCACTTTGCTTGTGACTTCAGAAATTGTAATGTTGTCTAAGAATTTGCACTTGAATTAAGGGACAATAGCAGTTTAGCTACTCTGTTCATGGAGGCAAAATGCTAAATTTAGTCAGCCTGCTTGTCTGAGGGTTGTTTTTTATTATCACTCTTGCAGAAAGAAAATCTCTGATTATATTTCCTTTAAAGGTTTCTCTCCCTTTGAAGGAGTGCTGTAATTTTGTTTTACCATTTTATAGAAAGGAAGCCACACACAATGGCTATTACCATTTGTTTTCTGTAGCTATATGAGTTGTAATTATATTGGTGATGAGGGGCTGACATCTGCCTAAAAATTCACCTATTAAAGAGCAGCTGAAAATATATGCTGGCATCTTTATTACCTGTTATCAAAAAACCATAATGTTTTTGAATGTTTTGACATCTGAGAAAACATGCAGAAGGTGATCAAAGTATATATAGTGGAAAATTAAGATTACCCAGTGAGGTTTTAATATGAGCAGCTGAATT
The DNA here is from genome assembly GCF_007399415.2 of Gopherus evgoodei. NCBI lineage: Eukaryota > Metazoa > Chordata > Testudines > Testudinidae > Gopherus > Gopherus evgoodei. The sequence continues at coordinate 107,296,801 of NC_044322.1, read as the reverse complement.
TCATGGCCCTACATAAAGGCACATCTTGTCTGATGTTATCACAGTAGAAGGGATTCTATTTCCTATATGCCTTTTTTGGGCTTTCCTCAGCAGGCACAGCACCCTGTTGCCAACAGCGCCCTACCTTCCCCAGAGCCTCTAGTACAGGGGCATTTTAGGAGAGGAAGGGGGCAGGAACAGGGTGTGGCTGGAGCACATTGCTCTAAGCCCAGCTTGTGGATGGTACACTGGGGACCATTAACCGCTGGTGCAGGTTAGAACAGCCTAGGAGCTGTTATAACTCATTGCCAGGAGAAGGGAAAAGGTGAGAATCGGAGCCATAACTGGCTCCTTCATGCATTCCTCCAGCTTCTTTCCCTCTCATTGAACATACACTCAGCAGAGCAGAGAATCTGCCTCTCTGTTTCTTTTAAAAATGATTATATCTTTTCCTTATTCTTGTTTAATTATGAATTTTCATATTGTGCAGTTTAAGGGTTCTGTCCAACCTAAATTTGCCTCCACAGTTCTTGACAAGCAGAGCCTCCTTAAGATATTCAGGGGAGAGTTTCCCTCTCAGAAATAGTTGTTTACTGTTTTGTCCTTACACTTCCACTCTGATCAACCTTCCAAGGACAGAGTCTGTTTCTTGTCTGTCCAGTTTGATTGTAAGTAGAACTGACATGAGACAAGTTCTTCCCACTTCATTAAATACGTCATTTTTTATATGCTTCCTCACCCGCAGTCTTGATTGGGAGGCAGGTCAGGTCTTCCTGAACAGAAGGTTCACTCTGAACTCAAAGCTCCTATGTAAGTTTAAGAAGTTGGTCCTCCTCCCAAACCTCCTACACAACAGGGTGTAGAGTAACTCTCACAGGCTGCATGGCCCCAGCACTGGCAGAGAGTACCAAGCTTAGCACCAGGAGTTACAGTCTGCAGGAGACAGGGAACTCATTTGCATGGAATATCTTGGCATGGGGTGTGCAGACGGGTTCTGCTCAATAACAATCCAAAGCAGTGCGAACCGACACATGTTCATTTCCATCATCTGAGTCAGATGCCACCAGCAGAAGGTTGATTTTCTTTTTTGGTGGTTTGGGTTCTGTAGTTTCCACGCTGGAGTGTTGCTTTTTTAAGACTTTTGAATGCATGCTCCATGCCTCATCCCTCCCATTTTTTGAAAGGCACTTCAGATTCCTAAACCTTGGGTTGAGTGGTGTCGCTATCTTTAGAAATCTCATCTTGGTACCTTCTTTGCATTTTGTCAAATCTGCTGTGAAAGTGTTCTTAAAATGAACAACATATGCTGGGTCATCATCTGAAACTGCTATAACATGAAATATATGGCAGAATGCGGGTAAAACAGAGCAGGGGATATACAATTCTCCCCCAACGAGTTCAGTCACAAATGTACTTAACATATTTTTTTTTTTTAACGAGTGTCATCAGCATGGAAGCATGTCCTCTGGAATCATGGCCGATGCATGAAAGGGCATACAATTTTTTAGCATATCTGGCACATAAAATACCTTGCAATGCTGGCGAGAAAAGTGCCATTTAAATGCCTGTTTTCACTTTCTGGTAACATTGCAAATAAGAAGAGGGCAACTTTATCTCCTGTAAATGTAAACAAACTTATTTGTCTTAGCGATTGACTGAACAAGAAGTAGGACTGAGTGGGCTTGTAGGCTCTGAAGTTTTACATTGTTTTGTTTTTGAGTGCAGTTATGTAACAAAAAAAAATCTACATTTGTAACTGCACTTCCACAATAAAGAGATTGCACTACAATACTTGTATGAGGTGAGCTGAAAAATACTATTTCTTTTGTTTATCATTTTTATAGTGCAAATATTTGTAATAAAAATAACATACACTTTGTATTCTGTGTTGTAATTGAAATAAATATATATATGAAAATGTACAAAAACATCCAAAACATTTATTAAATTTCAATTGGTATTCTATTGTTTAACAGGTGTGATTAAAACTGTGATTAATCGCGATTAATTTTTAAAATTGCAATTAATTTTTTGAGTTAATTGTGTGAGTTAACTGCGATTAATTGTCCACTCTAATTTTAGAGATGTAGTTAAACTAATTTGCAGGTGATTCAGTGTATTGCAAAAGATGGCCTGATGATTAAGGCTCTAGTCCTCACAGCGACTGGCAGAGCACCCCCAGTAGCTTGCCACCCCAAGCACGTGCTTGGCATGCTGATGCCTGGAGCTGCCCCTACTTAGCACTCAGGAGTTAAATAGTAATTTGATTGTTTGTTTGAAAATTAATTTTCTGCTTTCAAGCATTAAAAAAAATCATAAGTCAGACCCCAAAATCATGAGATTGGCTTAGAAATCGTGCAATTTTTAGAAAATAACGATTGGTTCCTTTTATTTATCTTTTGGTGTATTATCCCTTGTTCACATTTTCAAGCTTTTCTCTAGAACCATGAGGTCTAGAAACTTTTTTTAAATAGAATAAGAAAGCTGAGATTCCAATGGAATCATGAGTTCAGGAGCTGGGGCTTTAAGAAAGCAAAAAATATTGCCATACTTGTAATAAAATCACAAGAGTTGGCAGCTCTGAATGTGATTAAGTCCTCATGCTCTGATCAAACATCAGGGTGCTGCTGACACCTGGAAATAATTAGATGCTTGGAAAAGAAGCAGAGAACTTTACAAAATAAAAGTCCTTTGTGATTGACAGGTTGAAGGAATACTTAACTTTGTAGTGCTATGTAATAGTTTAAAATCAGATTCAGGAAGCAGAAGATCTTGAACTGTAAACAGGTATAGCTTGTTTTATGCAACAGGGTTCGGTAGTCACATTAGGCCTCTATATAAATCTATTACTGTTGTTTAAGGGCTGTTTTAAAAATACAAAGTGAATGACACTTGCAGAACTCTGCATATTAATGGACAATAGAAGTTAAACTTCTCTGCACATCCAGAGAACAGCCCCCTCCTGGCATTTTGTTACATACACTTGATTTGTAAATAATTTCTAATTACAGGATTGGTAAAGCAATTTCTTTTTCTAAAGAATGTAAGGTATTCATAAAATTACCTGGATGAAGACATTGGATAGGACAGGGATCAGCAACCTCTGGCACATGGCTCGCCAGGATAAGCACCCTGGCGGGCTGGGCCAGTTTGTTTACCTGCCGCATCCGCAGGTTCGGCGATCATGGCTCCCACTGGCTGCGGTTCGCCGTCCCAGGCCGATTGGGGTGGCAGGAAGCCGCGGCCAGCACATCCCTTGCCCACGCTGCTTCTCGCAGCCCCCATTGGGATGGCGAACCACAGCCAGAGGGCGCCGTGGTCGGCCGAACCTGCTGATGCGGCAGGTAAAGAAGCTGGCCTGTCTCGCCAGGATGCTTACCTTGGCGAGCCATGTGCCAGAGGTTGCCAACCCCTGGGATAGGATAATGGGTTCATACTTTGATATATAATGAGTGAGAAATATAATTAAATATTGTTGAACAGAATAGCTAGGTTCCCAAATGCTTTGAGGTTCATAAAAGGCTGTCCCAGAAAATGATAAATCAAAATCTTTATTTGGAACTTTTTAAAATACAAAAATGGCCTTTTTGGAAGCTAAAATTCTCCTGGGCAATTTTCATTTTTAGAAATTTTCCAATCTTTTTCTTTTTTTTTTTTTTTTTGGTTTTCTCCCTTTCTTTCCCTTCCCATTTTATTCTTTTCCTCCCTTTTTTCTTTCTTTCTTTTTTTTATTTTTGTTTTGTTTTGTCCCTGAAAAAGGGAGACACAGGAAAGAGAAGAAATAAACTAGAAGAATCAAACTTTTTTTTAACAAAAAGTTGTTTTAAAATGGTATGCGTCACACACATAAATTGAAGTTTTTCAACTTTAATCAATAATAACTGGAGTGAATCAAAAATATTTCAAAAAGCTCTAGTGTTTCTTTCTATACAGGGTTGATCTTATCCCAGTCTTGCCTCTTTCCCATCCCTGGCTCCTCATCCTACTCTCATTGCTCAGCTCAAGCAAGTTCTTTCCCTGCTCCCTGGTTCATCATCAGATCTGTCTCCACTCCTCTGGTTCTCAGTCCCGGTCTCCTTATCCAACTAGTCCCAGTGCTACCCCAGTTCCTCATCCTCTTTCTCCCCCGTTCCCCCACTATACTGGCAGTGCTACCAGCCCCACCTATAAAATGAGGAGAAAGATATGTAATAAATCAAAAGGTCATTAAGTTTCTAGCATTATAAATATCTGAACAACTTACCTTTAATTTTTGTTGGTCAAATATTTCATGTTCACAGGTTCCATAATATATTTTTGACAGGTACATTGCAATATTGTTAGTTTATCTGTATTCTTTTGTAGTATATCAGTCTAACAAATGAAATGTTGCCAGATACAAATTTTTCATTCTGAAAATATGGAAAGAATGGTTGGATCAGCTTTCCATTTTTTTCCTGGAAATTTTCCAGTCAATCCTAATGTCAGCACTGCACTGTTTTGCTTTCATTACTGTGGTCTTCAGTGCTTACAATGAACATAATAGAATTGAAAGGTCAAATACTGTAGGTCTTCCATGTGGAACTGTTTTGCCTCCCATGAATATGAAACTGTTAAAACTAGCTAAATGCTTTGGTGAATCAACTGTTAAAATAGCTTTGAACTCAGCTGAGGTAACAGTATTATTTTTGGTCCTAAGGGAGATACAACATTTTACAACTTGTTTTAGGATATTTAAAGAAAATAGAAAACAAAAATTGCTTCTAAAAGTTTAAAACCTCAAAAAGAATTATCTTAGGTGCATTGTTATCTATGAGAACATTTTTGCATCACTGTGTCATATATGGCAAATAATTTATTTTTAAATAATATGCCTTATGTACTTGTTAATAAATTATAGCCCCTAGTATCTACACACTTAGTCTCAGACATCAAACATTTCAAGAGTCGAGAATAAACCATGACTTTTTCTGTAGTGGAAATTGTTTTTGAGCTGTTTTGTGCTTTCTTTTTTATCAAGAGAGGAAGTATTTAAAAATAAATTACATATTGGCAAATAATAATGAAATTAAAAAAAAATCTAATGATCTATTTAGAATATACCATGTCTCTTACTAATTCCATAATATGTTTCTGTGTCTGAACTATTTTAATTTTCATTTTACAAAGTAGTTCTTTTTAGGTGACAGATCTAAGGAACCGTCCCAGATTGAGATATCATTAGAGGAGGTTTTGGAACAAACTGATAAATTAAACAGCAATAAATCACCAGAACCAGATGGTATTTACCCAAGAGTTCTGAAGGAACTCAAATGTGAAACTGCAGAACTACTAACTGTAGTCTGTAACCTTTCATTTAAATCAGCCTCTGATTCCGATGACTGGAGGATAGCTAATGTGAGCTAAAAAGGGCTTCAGAGGTGATCCCAGCAATTACAGGCCTATAAGCCTACCTTCAGTACTGGGCAAACTGGTTGAAACTATAATAAAGAACAATATTGCCAGACATATAGATGAACATAATTTGTTGAGGAAGAGTTAACATGGTTTTAGTAAAGGGAAATCATGTCTCACCAATCTACTAGAATTCTTTGAGGGGATCAACGAGCATGTGTACCAAGGAGTCTTTGACAGGGTCCCTCACCAAAAGCTCTTGCACACAGTAAGCTGCCACGGGATAAGAGGGAAGGTGCTCTCATGGATTGGTAACTGGCTAAAAAATAGGAAATAAAGGCTAGGTATAAATGGTCAGTTTTCAGAATGTAGAGAGGTAAATAGTGGTGTCCCCCAGGGTTCAGTTCTGGGACCAGTTCTATTTAACATATTCATAAATGATCTGGAAAAAGGGGTAAACAGTGAGGTGGCAAAATTCGCAGATGATATAAAATTACTAAAGATAGTTAAGACCCAGGCAGACGAAGACCTACATAAGTATCTCTCAAAACTGGGTGACTGAACATCAAAATGGCAGATGAAATTTAACGTTGATAAATGCAAAGTAATGCACATCGGAAAGCATAATCCCAACTATACATATAAAATGATGGGGTCTAAATTAGCTGTTACCACTCAAGAAAGAGAGCTTGGAGTCATTGTGGATAGTGCTCTGAAAACATCCACTCAATGTGCAGCAGCAGTCAAAAAAGTGAACAGAATGCTGTGAATAATGAAGAAAGGGATAGATAATAGGACAGAAAATATCATGTTGCCTCTATATAAATCCATGGTACTCCCACATCTTGAATACTGTGTGCAGATGTGGTCGCTACATCTCAGAAAAGATATATTGGTATTTGAAAAGGTTCAGAAAAGGGCAACAAAAATTATAAGGGGTATAGAATGGTTTCCATTTGAGGAGAGATTACTGAGACTGGGACTTTTCAGCTTGGAAAAGAGATGGCTAAGGGGAGATATGATTGATGTCTATAAAATCATGACTGATGTAGAGAAAGTAGATGAGGAAATGTTGTTTACTGCTTCTCAAAACACAAGAACTAGGGGATCACCAAATGAAATGAATAGGCAGCAGGTTTAAAACAAATAAAAGGAAGAATTTCTTCACACAATGCACAGTCATCCTGTGGAACTCCTTGCCAGAGGATGTTGTGAAGGCCAAAACCATAACAGGGTTAAAAAAAAACTAGATAAGTTCATGGAGGATAGGTCCATCAATGGCTATTAGCCAGGATGGTCAGGAATGGTGTCCCTAGCCTCTGTTTGCCAGAAGCTGGGAATAAGCAACAGGGGATGGATCACTTGATGATTACCTGTTCTATTCATTCCCTCTGGGGCACCTGGCACTGGTCACTTGTCAGAAGACAGGATACTGGGCTAGATGGACCTTTGGTCCAGTAGGGCCATTCTTATGTTCTTATGTAGTGGTTTTTGTTCACTCAAAGAGAAAATTAGGTCACTATGTCCAAATGATCACCTTTTACATTTGCACAATAAAAGTGGTGTGTATTTGAAATCACATAATTGTGTTGTCGCTTCTAAATCTAATTGGAGGTTTAAAAGCTTTTATAATGAATTATAATAAACTTTATTTGGGCTCACCACCTTAGAACCACTGTCCAGGAGGTTCTGTTACTGAACAGTTCTAAAACCTCCCAGATACAGGGCCGCCAGGGTCCTTCACTCGCTGCGGGGGCCCTGGAAATCTCTTGTGGGGCCTGGGCCCCTGGAGATTCTTCCACTCTGTGTCTTTGCCGGCGGGCGGTCCTTCCGCTCCAGGGCGAAAGGACCCTCTGCCGCCGAATTACCGCCGAAGAGGGACCTGCCACCGAAGTGCAGCCCGGTGTTTGGTGGTAATTCGGCGGCGGGGGGTCCTTCCGTTCCAGGACCCGCTGCTGAAGAGTCCTGAAGACCCTCTGCGAGGGGCCCCCACTGCCAAATTACCGCCGAAGACCTGCTGCACTTCGGTGGTGGGTCCCACTTTGGCGGTAATTCGGCGGCGAGAGGCCCCCACTGTGGGTCTTTGGGGCACTTTGGCGGCGAGTCCCGGAGCAGAAGGACCCCCCACCGCCAAATTACCGCCGAAGTGGGAACCCCCAGCCACTGAAGACCCCAGGCCCCTGGCAGGGGCGGCTCTAGACATTTTGTGGCCGCAAGCACGGAGGGTCTGCTGATCCCGCGGCTTCGGTGGACCTCCCGCATGCCTGCGGGAGGTCCACTGAAGCCGCGGGACCAGCGGACCCTCCGCGGGCAAGCCACCGAAGGCACCCTGCCTGCCGCCCTAGTGGTGACTGGCAGAGCACCCCGTGCGGCTTGCTGCCCCAGGCACGCGCTTGAAGTGCTGGTGCCTGGAGCCGCCCCTGGCCCCCGGAATCCTCCGGGCGGCCCTGTCCAGATAGTGGTACTATATGAGCTAGATAAAGCACATAATGGTTAATTATAAAAGCGTTAAGCCTCCAGTTAGGAGTTCTGGAAAATCAGAACAAATATTTGTGCAGCTTAAAAATGTTTTAATTGTGTTCAGTAGACATATGTATGAGGCTTGCCAAAATCATGACACAATTTCTGCATAGAACAAGTGTCACTCTAAAAGGGGAGAACTGAAGAGATTGTCTTAGCTGTTTAGTCTCTACACAAATAGGCTGGTAATGGTGGCAGTATTATTGGAGACTACTGCATTAAGGACATTTTGGTGAATAATGAAGCTGACAGTAAAACTGATGATTTGCCATATTTATATATGTAATTGCTTCTACAGTTCAAAAAGAAATATGCAATTCTTCTTTATACAGTGAATGAAAACACAGTAGTAGGGGAAAAGAGGAGGACGAGTGTAAAAATAATGTGTTGTCCACGAGCTAGCTGTGGGACTTTTCAAAACTGTTGAAGTTATTGGAAAGCTGCCATGGATTTCAGTGGGCCCACCTTATGTGCAGAACTTGATTCCATGCTAAGACTAAGGAATTAAGATGGCAACAGTCAGGAACCCTAAAAGTCAAAAAGTTCCTGCAGCAATCTTAACTTGGCTACATTGGATAGGTATATAAAATATAGTGTTTTCTATTCTAGCTAAATGTAAATAGTGAATGTTGCATATGCTGTATATTTTACTGTATATTTATAAACATCAACAAGGCTATTTTTTCAGGACCTTTCTTTTAAATTTGAATAAATGGATGACTGAAAAGTTTTTGAAGAGCGAGGGAGGTCCCTGCTTTGGCTACTAGCAAAGTTCTAAAAAGAACCATTAAAAATAGATTTTATTCAAAGGGGACTAATGTTACAATTAGATCACACTGTGGTGACTTATGGGTGCCCTGACTTCTGTATCATGTAAAACTGTCAAATACAAATCTAGTCATGCTTTGTGAGAAGAAAATTTTAAAATTCTCACTGTTGCTATTTCACTTGTTTTTAGGGGATTTTCTTTTAATATAAATGGTAATTGTTTTACATTTTCAAAGGAATAATGATGACATTGTGTTGCATTTTAGATAGTTTGGAATTTAGGAATGTGACTTTTATTTTAAGGTTGCATGGGCTCTCCCAAAGGCATTTCACTTTTGACCTTTAGATTAAATTCATGCACGCTCATTTCTGTAGAATGGCCACAGAATCAGCTGGTGTAGTGTAATGGCATTTCTTGTTCAATACAAAGCCTTGCTCTATGTGAAAACCTAAATATAAAGAGTAAATGACAGTATTAAAATGCTCTAATATACATCTTGTTCTGTCCCTAAACAAGTTTATATCCTTGGCTCAGATCTTTATTAGTAATTTAACTCCACATGTCATAAGTTTTGCCTTTAACTCAGTATTTGCTCCTAATTTCCTATTCATAATTTCCTGGCAACAAAGTTTCAAGGCTCAGATTTTCCTGCTTCAAAAGCACAGGCACCTACCACTTGAGCTGAATAAAAATATATGTTAGCAGCTCTAATGCTAGAGAGAGACAAGGTGTGTGAGGTAATATCTTTTATTGGACCAACTTCTGTTAGTGAGAGAGACAAGCTTTCAAGCTTACATAGAGCTCTTCTTCAGGTCTGGGAAATTTAGGGTTTGTCTAATTTTAAATGCTGCACTGATGCAGCGGTGCCGCTGTAGCACTTCTCACATCAGAGTAGGTAATACACCTCCCCAAGAGGCAATAGCTATGTCCATGGAAGAAGTACTCCCACTGACATAGCACTGCCTGCATTAGGAGCTAGGTCATTATAACTGCATTGCTAAGGGCTGTGGATTTTCCAAACCTCCGAGTGACAGAGTTATACAGACATAAGTTGCTAGCGTTGACCAAGCCTTAGGGCAAGTCTACACTTCAAATGATGCAGCTGCGCCACTATACTGATGCAGCTGCACTGCTGTAGTACTTCAATGAAGGTGGATTAGAGAAGAGAGCTCTCCCATCAGTTTAGTTAATCCACCATCCCGAGAGGCGCTTATGTGGTCTACAAAGGGGTTTGGGTTGGTATAACTATGTTGCTCAGGGTTGTGGGTTTCACACCCCTGACTGACATACCGATATAGGCCTATAGTGTAGACCAGACCTCAGAGTGTCACAGCTAAATACAAGGTGGAATAAACAGTTTAGTATAAGTAATTAATACATATTTCAAGGGACCGTTCAAGGTGAAGTGGTCCATTAACACCCCTGCAGTCACGGGTGTTGGGGGAGGGGAGAGAAAAAGAGGAGGGGGACATGTGACACTCTGAATATATTTCCTAGACCTGAAGAAGAGCTCTATGTAAGATCAAAAGCTTGTCTCTCTCACCAACAGAAGTTGGTCCAATAAAAGATATTACTTCACCCACCTTGTCTCTCTCTAATATCCTGGAGTTGACATAGCTACAACAACGCTGCATACAACTCTAATTCTAGATCAGGGGTCAGCAGCCTCTGGCATGTGGCTCACCAGGGTAAGCATCCTGGTGGGCCGGGCCAGTTTGTTTATCTGCTGGCTGTGGTTCGCCGTCCCAGGTCAATGGGGGTGGCAGGAAATGGCACAGGCCAGGCATGTTGTGCCATCTTAAAGGATTCTCCCTGTGCATTGGGGAATTCAAGAGGGACCTCTGAGGCACAATGCATCCACAAATTCCATGCAAAGCCATACTGTCCACAGTGTAGGTCACTGGCTAAATCTCTCTGCCTGGCTGGCCTAAAATGTGCACCTAGTAAGCAATCCGTGTAGCCTAGTCATTCAAACAAAAGTTAGAATTATGATTCTTGGGCTTGGTTACTAGCTCTCTCATGGACTTCCTGTGTGAATTTAAGGTTAAAAGTTTTTAAAGTGTCCATTATTTTTGAGTGGTTTGCTCGTCACACATGGAGCCTGATTTTCGGTGGACTTCAGTGGAAGTTGTAAGTGCTCAGCACCTTGACAGATCATGCCCTATGCATTTCAGGGTGTCTTACTCAGAAACTGAAGCAGCCAAAATTCGTAGACACTTCTTAAAATTTGGGCTTTTTCATTATTAATATTAATACTTATAAAGTGCTTTGAGCTAGACGGATGAAAGGAATGACAGAAATGCACTGTGTAATTTTCCACACATAGCAAGTATAGATTAGTATCTGTGACTGGCTAATATTTCATCTGATTTTCTCAAGCTGATTTTCAGTGGCACTCACACTGCCTGAGTCCTGGCCACTGGTCTGGGGAACTCTGCGTTTTAATTTAATTTTAAATGAAGCTTCTTAAACATTCTGAAACCTTATTTGCTTAACATAAAACAATAGTTTAGTTATATATTATAGACTTATAGAAAGAGACCTTCTAAAAAGGTTAAAATGTATTACCAGCATGCAAAACCTTAAATTAAAGTGAATAAATGAAGACTCGGCCCACCATTTCTGAAAGGTTGCCGACCCCTGATTTATAGTTTCTTATACCATAATCATCATGTAATATCTTAGCACCTTCCATTAGTGCATTAAGCAATGTGATGAACATCTGTCTTGTGTTTGTTCTCTCATACTCTGTCCAGGAGGAAAATTGTGTGTAGTGGAGTTTTTGTTCTGGATTTTTAAAAATTGTGTGTATGTGTGCACGCGCAGAACTTGATGTCATATTAAAGACAAAGGACAACAATATAGCTCTGTCTGTGTGTATTAGAGAAGTCCAGGTCAAATAAATGTGTCTTGCACTTGGAGCAGAAAGTAGTGAAGTTCGGTGGTAGCTCTTAGTACTTGGAGTAGTTCATTTCACCATCTTGAGCTGGCCCCCTAAATTTTCAAGTAGTACAGCACTTAGCCACACAGTTTCTAATTGCTTGTGAGTTTAAGAGTTATGATTGAGAACTGTTGCTTTGTACAATGAGATATGCTATTCGAAACTGCATGCATTTCAAATAAGCTGTGACAAGCCCCCAGGAACTTGGGGCTGTCATAAACAGATAGCTAAGGGTTAATGTCTCTTTCACCTGGAAAGGAGTAACCTGAAACACCTGAACAGAGGACCAATCAGGAAACAAGACTTTTTCAAATCTGGGTGGAGGGAAGTTTTTGGTGTGAGTTCTTTGTTCTTTGTCTTGTTTCTGACCCTCTCGGCTATGAGAGTGATTTTTCTATCTCCTGGCTTTCTAATCTTCTGTTTCCAAGTTGTAAGTACAAGATAGTAAGACAATAAGGTTTATATTGTTTTTCTTTTGTATTTACATGTGTGTAGTTGCTGGAATGTTTTGAATTGTATTCTTTTGTGGATAAGGCTGTTTATTCATATTTCTTTTAAGCAATTGACCCTGTATTTGTCACCTTAACACAGAGAGACCATTTTTATGTCCTTTTCTTTCTTTTTTATCTAAAGCCTTCTTTTTAAGACTTGTTGGAGTTTTTCTTAAGTGGGGACTCCAGGGAATTGAGTCTGCAGCTCACCAGGGAATTGGTGGGAGGAAGAAGTCAGGGGGAAAATCTCTCTGTGTTAGATTTACTAACCTGACTTTGCATACCCTCTGGGTGAGGGGGGAAGTACTTGTGTTTTCCAGGACTGGAAACAGGGAGGGTGGAGTCCCTCTGTTTAGATTTACGGAGCTTGCTTCTGTATATCTCTCCAGGAACCCAGGGAGGGAACACCTGGAGGGGAGGAATGGAAATGGTTTATTCCCCTTTGTTGTGAGACTCAAGGAATCTGAGTCTGGGGGTCCCCCAGGGAAGGTTTTGGGAAGACCACAGTGCGCCATGCACTGTATAGATCCCTGGCTGGTGGCAGCTTTACCAGGTCCAAGCTGGTAACTAAGCTTGGAGGTTTTCATGCTAACATCCATATTTTGGACGCTAAGGTCCAGATCTGGGAAAAATGTTATGACATGATGGCACAGCGGTGTGGATAGATAGAAGAATCCAGAAGCCAGTAGGAATATTATATTTTTCTTTTCTCTGCTAGGGGCTTTTAAGCAGAGAGGGTTTGGTTTTAAAAGGAACCAGAGAGATTTTTTTTTCTGCTCTCTCTTGCAGTTTTGGCTTGCATATTAAGCAATGAACCATTAAGGAGCTATTAAGGGTCTTTTGTTAAACATAGCACTCCCATTAGGAGTCAAGTACCAGCACAATACACATGTAAATAAAGTGGTTTTTCTGGTTTACTTTACATTTAAAAGATTACCTAGAGGAAGAAAGGGAAAAAGGCACTGTTGCTAGGCAGACCCCAGGAGACAACAGAGCCAGCAGTTCAGACAATAAACACCGGAGGGCACCCCAACACAAGAAAACAGGAACCATGCCTTCTAAGGCAAAAATGGAGGCTGAGCCACAAATCAAAGACGCCGAGCACAGGCGAGATATGGAAAAAAAAACTACAAGAGATGAAGCTAAGGGAAAGAGAAAAAGAGGCTACCCACAGGAGAGAGCTGGAACTCCTGAGGGAAACCCACCGACAGGCAATGGAATTAGAAAAGTCTAAGCAACAGACTCCAGCCAATCCTAACAACCCTTCACCAATTATGGTTCCACATCCCAAGAAATTTCCCACCTACAAGGCAGGTGATGACACTGAGGCCTTCTTGGAAAATTTTGAAAGAGCCTATCTTGGGTACAGCATCCCTGAAGACCAGTACATGGTAGAATTGAGGCCACAGCTCAGTGGACCTTTAGCAGAGGTGGCAGCTGAAATGCCTAAGGAGAAAATGAACGATTATAAACTTTTTCAAACTAAGGCCAGATACAGAATGAGGATAACCCCAGATCATGCCCGTCGGCATTTCAGAACCCAAAAGTGGAAACCAGATGTGTCATTTCCCAAACACGCCTACTACGTTGGGAAAAATTATGAGGCCTGGATATCAGGAAACAATGTTAAATTCTTGGACGAACTGCACCTCCTCTTACAAATAGAGCAGTTCTTGGATGGTGTTCCTGAGGACATAACACGGTACATACAAGATGGAAAACCCAAAAATCTCACCGAAGCAGAGGAGATTGGAGCCAGATGGATGGAAGTGGCAGAAAGCAAGAAAGCTACCGTCAAGGGGAACGAATACCCCACAGGGCACACCGACAATAAACCCTACAACTGAGGGCAGCCAAAGACCCCACCTACAACCCAAGGAAAGCCACAGATACCCTATTCTTCCACCTCACCAGTCTCCAGTAACCCACCTCGACCCAGTGACCAGTCAGCTGGAAGATGCTTTAAATGTAATGAACTGGGACATATAAAGACCAACTGCCCAAAGAACGCCAACTGAGTGCAGTTCATTACATCACCATCATACCAAAGATCCCCAGGCCCAGATGCCTCTCAAATACCCTTGGAGCGAAGGGAAAATTTGAGAATGGGCAGAAAGAAGGTTACTGCTTGGAGAGACACAGGGGCACAAGTGTCAGCTATCCACCAATCCTTCGTGGACCCCAAAGTCATCAACCCAAAGGCCCAAATGACAATTTACCCCTTCATGTCATAAACTGTAGACTTGCCTACAGCTAAACTGCCTGTCCAGTACAAAGGCTGGTCAGGAATGTGGACTTTTGCAGTCTATGACAATTATTCCATCCACATGCTACTGGGGGAAGACTTGGCCAACCAGGTGAAGCTGGCCAAGAGAGTGGGAATGGTTACACTCAGCCAAACCAGACAAGCTTCCAGATCCATTCCTGTTCCTGAACCGTCCACAAGGGCCCCGTCTGTGTTACCAGAGACTCAGACAGAGGTAGTGGACCTGGATTCCATGCCAGCCACTGAAACAGCCACAGCACCTCCAGTCCCAGGCCCGGAACTGGAACAGCAACCAGCACCAGCAATTGCAACCACATCTTCAAACTCAACGCCAGAGGGCGCCAGCGAGCCACAACTGGCAGAAGCAACAGACAGCCATACCCAAAAGGCTCAGCCAGAGACTGAAATACCCTCAGGTGCGCCAGCGGAGAGCGGTTCACCAGCAACGGAAACAACCCCATCACCTACATCGCTTCTAGAGGGACCAAGTCCAAGTCCCCAGTCTGAGGAAAAACTGGTGACCCCAGCCTCAAGAGAACAGTTCCAGACTGAGCAGGAAGCAGATGACAGCCTTCAGAAAGCTTGGGCGGCGGCACAGAGCACCCCACCGCCTCTCAGCTCTTCTAATCGATCCCGGTTTGTTATAGACCAAGGACTTTTATACAAGGAGATTCTTTCTGGTGGACACGGGGAAGAATGACAGCCGCAAAAACAGATGGTGGTTCCAACTAAGTACCGGGGGAAGCTCTTAAGCTTAGCCCATGATCATCCCAGTGGCCATGCTGGGGTGAACAGAACCAAGGACCGGTTGGGGAAGTCCTCCCACTGGGAGGGGATGGGCAAGGATGTTGCCAAGTATGTCCGGTCTTGTGAGGTATGCCAAAGAGTGGGAAAACCCCAAGACCAGGTCAAGGCCCCTCTCCAGCCACTCCCCATAATTGAGGTCCCATTTCAGCGAATAGCTGTGGATATTCTGGGTCCTTTCCCAAAAAAGACACCCAGAGGAAAGCAGTACGTACTAACTTTCGTGGACTTTGCTACCCGAAAGCCAGAAGCAGTAGCTCTAGGCAACACCAGGGCTAACACTGTGTGCCTGGCCCTAACAGACATTTTTGCCAGGGTAAGTTGGCCCTCCGACATCCTTACAGATTCAGGATCTAATTTCCTGGCAGGGACCATGAAAGAACTGTGGGAAACTCATGGGGTAAACCACTTGGTTGCCACCCCGTACCACCATCAAACCAATGGCCTGGTGGAAAGGTTTAATGGAACTTTGGGGGCCATGATACGTAAATTTGTCAACGAACACTCCAATAATTGGGACCTAGTGTTGCAGTAGTTGCTGTTTGCCTACAGAGCTGTACCACATCCCAGTTTAGGGTTTTCACCGTTTGAACTTGTGTATGGTCACGAGGTTAAGGGGCCATTACAGTTGGTGAAGCAGCAATGGGAAGGGTTTACGCCTTCTCCAGGGACTAACATTCTGGACTTTGTAAGCAACCTACAGAACACCCTCCGACACTCTTTAGCCCTTGCTAAAGAAAACCTAAAGGATGCTCAGGAAGAGCCAAAGGCCTGGAATGACAAACATACCAGAGAATGTTCCTTCAAGGTAGGAGACCAGGTTATGGTCTTGAAGGCGCAACAGGCCCATAAGATGGAAGCATCATGGGAAGGGCCGTTCACGGTCCAAGAACGCCTGGGAACTGTGAACTACCTCATAGCATTTCCCAATTCCTCACTAAAGCCCAGAGTGTACCATGTTAATTCTCTCAAGCCTTTCTATTCCAGAAACTTACAGGTTTGTCAGTGTACAGTCCAGGGAGGAGATGACGCTGAGTGGCCTGACGGTGTCTACTACGAAGGGAAAAAAGACGGTGGCGTGGAAGAGGTGAACCTCTCAACCACCCTGGAATGTCTGCAGCGGCGACAAATCAAGGAGCTGTGCACTAGCTATGCCCCATTGTTCTCAGCCACTCCAGGACGGACTGAATGGGCATACCACTCCATTGACACAGGTAATGCTCACCCCATTAGAACTCCACCCTACCGGGTGTCTCCTCATGCTCAAGCTGCTACAGAACGGGAAATCCAGAACATGCTACAGATGGGTATAATCCGCTCATCTACCAGTGCATGGGCATCTCCAGTGGTTCTGCTACCCAAACCAGATGGGGAAATACGCTTTTGCGTGGACTACCGTAAGCTAAATGCGGTAACTCGTCCGGACAACTATCCTATGCCACGCACCGATGAGCCATTACAGAAGTTGGAACGTGCCCAGTTCATCTCTACAATAGACTTAACCAAGGGGTACTGGCAAGTACCGCTAGATGAACCTGCCAAGGAAAGGTCAGCATTCGTCACCCATGCGGGGGTGTATTAATTTAATGTCCTTCCTTTTGGCCTTCGAAATGCACCCGCCACCTTCCAGAGGCTGGTAGATGGTCTACTAGCAGGACTGGGAGAATATGCAGTTGCCTACCTCGATGATGTGGCCATTTTTTCAGACTCCTGGCCCGAACACCTACTACACTTGGAAAAGGTCTTTGAGCGCATCAGGCAGGCCGGACTAACTGTTAAGGCCAAAAAGTGTCAAATAGGCCAAAACAGAGTAACTTACCTGGGACACGAGGTGGGTTGAGGAACCATAAACCCCCTACAGGCCAAGGTGGAGGCTATCCAAAAGTGGCCTGTCCCAAGGTCAAAGAAACAGGTCCAATCCTTCTTAGGCTTGGCCGGGAATGTCTAAATCCTCAAAAGAGGCATTGGCTGCAGTACCTGACCAAATCCTGTTTCGAAAGAGAAGGCAAAGAAGGAAGGAAGGAGATGAAAGACCAGCCATTTACCACAGTAACAGTGCTAAACTATTTGTAGTCCTGTTTCTGTCATAGCCCATCAGTCCATAGAATCTCCGAGGATATAAATTCCATGCTTGAATAATAAGAGTGTAGCAGTAAGAATATACTACCAAGCTTATGACCCACTATGGGGATGGTGACTGTGAAATGCTCAGGGAGGTTAGTGAAGTTACAAACATTGAAAACTAAGTAATAATGGGGGATCTCAACTTTTCCCATATTGACTGGGTACATGTCATCTCAGGACGGGATGCAAGACTCTGACACAGTGCAGCTACCCCACTTCCTCCGCTTCACCTCCTTTGGGCTATAGGAGAAAGAGGTGTGGAACAATGGGATGTATCCACCTATATGCGCCTTTATAGCTCTCCTATAACAGCCATAGCTATGAAAGTAGTGAGTTACCTGTAGCATAGGGGTAGGCAACCTATGGCACATGTGCCGAAGGCGGCACGTGAGCTGATTTTCAGTGGCATTCACACTGCCCAGGTCCTGGCCACCGGTCTGGGGGACTCTGCATTTTAATTTAATTTTAAATGAAGCTTCTTAACCATTTTAAAAACCTTATCTGCTTTACACACAACAATAGTTTAGTTATATATTATAGACTTCTAGAAAGAGACCTTCTAAAAACGTTAAAATGTATTACTAGCATGTGAAACCTTAAATTATAATGAATAAATGAAGACTCGGCACAGCACTTCTGAAAGGTTGCCAACCGCTGCTATAGCATGACACTTGAGGCTCTCTCTTCACTGCAGCATTAGCTGGTGTGACGCCTCTTGAGTTAGCCTAGACCAGGTCAGAGTAGCCATACTGCAAAATATCACAAACTGATGCATCCACACTCACGATGCAGTTATTTGTGTGTGGCACTAAAATTTCTGGGGCCATATCCCATGGTTCTTTACACTGCAGTAAGCTGAGCTGCTCTATGAATTCTTTCCAGTGAATTGTGGGACAGCATCTGTCCTTTCTAGGCACATGGGAAACTGTGGGAAGGCATTGGAGGACTAATTGCAATTGAGTGGAGCTAGTCTGTGTCTACACTACAGAGTGGTTGTGTTCACTGGAATGTTAGCCTATAGCATCTGACAGGTCAGTCAACTTGAGTTAAAAGTTCCAATACATTTAAGTGAGGGGATTTTGTGTGTGGCTCGGATTTGAGTTAGGGCAACACTCAAGTTATAACTGTCTTCGCTACAAAATTAATGACAAGCATGAGGTGAGCAGCTATTAGTTCAGTCAGTCTCAGCCTCAGAGAGGGATGAAAATTTTAGTAAAGTCATCCTTAGCAAATAGGTTCCAAAAATGTTTTGCCATCACTAACATAACTGACTCCTGCCTACCATAATCTCCTCATTAAACCCAGAACTTGGCTAATAGTTTTGGGAACAGCAGGATGATTCTATGACATACACCCCAAACTTAACTGAATAATTTTATATTTTAAAAAATCTCTCTGTAGGATCTTCAGATCTCCTCCTTGTCTCATGCTCCCATGTGGAGTGTACCTGTTTTTCCTTTTAACCCTTGGTTTACATTTTAAAAGCTATCTTTACCAGGAAAAGAGTTTACTATTTAAAAAAAAATAAAAGCTGAGATTTATCTTCACAAGACTCACAGACTGACTTTTTAAACAAGTTTGGCCGAAGCCTCTCCAGTTCATCAGCACACATCATCCTTTATTGGTGGCTAAATTCTCTACTAATCCAGGTTCTTGTCATGATACATACGCGTGAATTATTAATTTTCTTTCAGATGGAGTTTGTGTGGAGTTAATAAGGAAGTGAAGAATTTCACTGAAAGCAGCTGAATTGAATGAAGACCTTTTTTGGAATAAAAAGAAGCCTGGTAGCATTTGAGAATTCTTTATGACTTGGAACATTTTGTAGAAAAGGGTTTCATGTTGTTAACATTCCAACTGATTTCAAGAAGAAACTGCATATATTTTAAACAGGCTCTTTCCCTACCCCTGTTGCCTCCTCCAGCCCCCAGTTTCTCAGCACTCCTTAAATTTTAAACAAAACATATGCAGTAGGGCAGTTTGTCAAGAAGATATAGTCAGTGTATTGCTCTCTTAATTTATTTAGCATATGACCTTGGACATATTTGTGGTTTACATTAAAGTACATCACCATAAATTTACGATCTCGTTTAAAAAGATAAAGAATGCTTCAACTAGTGGGAAAGGAGACCTCCTTGTTACCGTGACATGTCTTGGTAATTTGAGATGATTTATTTCTATGTGGAGCTTACACTCTGTATGTCTAAAAACACAGGCCATGCTTTTCTAAGCTGGAGGCTGACTAAATTCAAAAGGGAAAAAAAATGGACTGTCTAGATTTTTATTGTTCATTCTTTGTCATTTCAGCAGGAAAAGATTCAAACTTTGCTTGTTCCCCCCACCCTGAGGCTTTTGCATTTCATGGGATTACAAAACATTCTGAGGCACTTTTCACTTGAGACATTGATCAAGAGGGCCAGTCAGTCTGTGGAGGATCTGGGGGTTGGACCAACTTGCAAATTCTTGGACATCCCTTTTTCCCACTCTCCCCAACCCCAGTATCACTGCAATACACTCTTGTAGAAGGTAAAGCATTTATAGTCCATGTAATTAGATGCCTTTTTTCCTGTCCTCCACTTGACAAATGGATCATCATCCACATAACACAACTCCTCTTCTGCCAGCTTTGGCAACAGATGTTACTAAACTTGGATCTCCAGTATGGCACTGCATCGCTTTACCAGCCAAGACAGCTAATCAGTTTTAAAGGGTTTGTTGGTTTTGTTTTGGTATACTGTAAAAATGATAGGAATTAAAAAAAAAAATGTTACAAAATGTATTTTGTAATTGACTTATTTTTATCCAACAAACTATAGATATGCCCTTTGCTTGACCTATAGCAGTACTCACGCTTAATTTTAAATTGCCTACAGCCAAACCTGACTTTGGGAAGCAGGTTTTTGAGGTTAGAGATCCAAAAAGCTGGAATGAGCAACTATCACATTCTCTCTTTTTAAAAAAACATTTAATCTCTTATTTTAAAAATCTGTCATGACAAAAATAATGTAAATGGTGACTGCTTGGTATTGTCTACTATTTTAGCTGAAGTGACTTAAATTATACAGTCAGAGACTGAAGTAGGGTGGTGCAAATTTATGTGACTGCTGTCCCCTTTGGACCATCATTAAAATTAGATGTGAGCAAAAATTTTAAATAAAAAACTTTGCCAATGACATCTATATCTAGCTGGCCAGCCTTAATTCTGACATTGTCAACAAACCAGTATATTAAAGACATTTTTTTTTTAATCTTAATCTGATAATGTTGTTGGAACAACATATTAATATGGCCCGTTAGAAGTGTGTTAAATACCAACAACTGATTAATTTGACCTGATTTATGACTTGTGTTCTTATAAAAGTTATTTCTCATGAAACTCTACCAGAAGTCATAGAACTCTACAGATTAACAGAGACTGGTCATATTTAAGAAAACTGCACAGTGCCATTTGAACTGATATAGTTAATATTGTGTCACTTTACAACACAATCTGTTTTCAGTGTCTGGTCACTTACAGAATGACTTTTTGTTTGAGAGGAACAATACACGTGAAATATGCTTTCTTTTTTCATAATGAAAATTTGCTTGGCAAACTCTTTACAACTCTATTCACTATGACTGATCATTTAAAAAAACCAAAAGGTTAGTTGACAGTTCACTCCATATGCACCTCTAAAAAATGCTAGTGGATTTTTTGTGTGTGTGCGTGTTTTTTTTTTAACAATAAAGGATTTTTAATGCTAATACTTTATAGTGGATACTTTTCTGTAATATACATCAACTTCCGCATAAACTATTGTGGTGCATTTTAATAATTCAAAAAAGAGTACATGTAACTTGTGTTAATTGTTTTTTAAAAAGCCAGTATAATGTGTAATAGTGTGAAATCTAATATTCCATTTGGAGAAATACTGTAAATGAAAAAAATCATAGAATATCAGGGTTGGAAGGGACCTCAGGAGGTCATCTAATCCAACCCCCTGCTCAGAGCAGGACCAATTCCCAACTAAATCATCCCAGCCAGGGCTTTGTCAAGCCTGACCTTAAAAACTTCTAAGGAAGGAGATTCCACCACCTCCCTAGGTAACCCATTCCAGTGCTTTACCACTCTCTGAGTGAAAAAGTTTTTCCTAATATCCAACCTAAACCTCTCCCACTGCAACTTGAGACCATTACTCCTTGTTCTGTCATCAGGTACCACTGAGAACAGTCTAGATCCATCCTCTTTGGAACCCCCTTTCAGGTAGTTGAAAGCAACTATCAAATCCCCCCTCATTCTTCTCTTCTGCAGACTAACAATCCCAGTTCCCTCTGCCTCTCCTCATAAGTCATGTGCTCCAACCCCCTAATTATTTTTGTTGCCCTCCCATGGACTCTTTCCAATTTTTCCACATCCTTCTTGTAGTATGGGACCCAAAACTGGACACAGTATTCTAGATGAGGCCTCACCAATGTCGAATAGAGGGGAATGACCACATCCTTTGATCTGCTGGCAGTTTCCCTACTTATACAGCCCAAAATGTCATTAGCCTTCTTGGCAACAAGGGCACACTGTTGACTCATATTCAGCTTCTCGTCCACTGTAACCCCTAGGTCCTTTTCTGCAGAACTGCTTCCTAGCCATTCGGTCCCTAGTCTGTAACAGTGAATGGGATTCTTCTGTCCTAAGTACAGGACTCCGCACATGTCCTTGTTGAGGACAAAATAATATTAGCTCATCCAAAACTACTGAAATAATGTCGAGTGTCATACTAATTTAAAATAAAAAAGGTAAGTTCAAAGCTAAGTCTGAAAACCTCTTTTTAGAGCTTTTTATTTCTCTGTATGTGTTCATGAGTTTTTCTTTAACAATGTTTGAACCAAACTTAGCTCTTACATATTCCTGTCGACTTAAGTACATCAGCAGATATAGGAGAATTTTTGTTGTTGTACTCCTAGTCATATCATTGGAGCACCTTATGAATTTCCATGAAAACCTTAAGACAACTGAATGGCTGCCTTATTTAAAACACAAGTTTATTTTCTGTGCTTTAAAAAACCAAGATAACTTGATGTTAGTGACTACAATGTGATTAAACAATTATGTAAAAGTAGCCAAGCTTAGGATCTCTTGGACCAACTGAAAAAGAAGAGCTGAAGTGGGGCCCTTAATTGAGAATGCTCTGCCACTGATCCTGCAAAATGCTACCCTAGGAACTGACAGCAGGAGCTTCCCAGTCAATCTTAACTGATGTATTGGGAGATGCTATCTGACAAGTAGATAGGATGCAAATCATTCAGGAGTTTATTTTATAGATTGTAACCAGCATTTTAAATTACACTTGGAGGTGATTGAGTACCCTGTGCAGAGCATGAAATGCTTATCTGCTTATAACAGCTACTCTGATATAACAGGCAGGCAACTGCATCCACACCAGCTGAAGCTTTGGTGATCCACGGATAGCTCTAAGCAGTGCACATTGTAATAGTCTAGCCTGGATTTATTTATATGTTAGATTTAAAATAACAAAGATGCTTATCCAAGGCTCTAGACAACCTAATGTAATTAATTATACAATAAATACAAGTAGATTAAATCTCAGCAGCATGAAAATCATGAGTTCCACAGGAACTTAACTAGACAGCCACCTATCCCCTTTGTCATCTAGGAAGCGTATCCTTCATATGCTCCAGAGATCATATCTACAGATATCTTTTACAGCATGCCCAGAAACTTAAACTCAGGCTAATTAGGACCAAAAGAGGGGAGCAAGTTCCATAGTATCGGAGCTCTCAAAGAGAATGCTCTGCAAACTGCCCCTTTATCACAAGAGGGATCTAGGTTGAACGCCCTTGCTGACTGTAGCTGTGTCAATGTGGCCCTGGGAGAGAGGCATTCCCTTAAGAGGCTGGCCCCAGGCCATTTAAAGGCTTTATAGGCCATAATCAACACATTGAACTCCACCCAGCAACCAGTGGTCAGCCAGTGGAGATCCTAGAGCCCCTGTGTCTTGGGCTGCCTTTGAGTTGCTTTGTACGAGTTTCAGTCTCTGACTGGTTTTAAGGTGTAGCCTCCCACATACAGCGTGTTGCAACAGTCTGATCTTGAGGTGGCAAAGATCTAAATAATGGAGACAAGGTCATTATCCGAAATGAAAGGCCACAACCTCCTAGCTAGATGCAGATAGTAAAATCTGACTGGGTTACTGTTGTAATATGGCCATTAAACAGCAGCTGGGGGTCTAAAATCACCCGTAAGGTTTGAACACTATTAACTAATGGTTTAAATGATTCTAAGTGGGGCGCTTTGCTCCAAATGACCAGTTTGCAACAAAGCGTGGACAGCTATTCTTAATTTATACTTTACATTCTACATAGGTAAAATACAATTCACACACACACACACACTTGAAGCATGCATATCTATAGTATATGGTAAACTTATAGTTAAAAACTGACAAGCTCACTCTATCCTTCGATTCCATGGCTTCTCTCTTTCTCTGTTCGCCGTTGTTACAGTTGCAGCTCACTCCCTGCGGCTTCTTTCGCTCTATCCTTTCGTTTGTTAGTTATTTTTGTTTCAATGTTGCCCATGTTGTGGCTGCTGCTTTAGGTGCTGTCTTCAACTGTGCTCTCCTCAGCATTCTAAACTGGCTTTCCAGCAGCTCCGCGGTCCTCTTGGTCAGCCCTCTGATCTCTTTCTCCAGCAGGTCTTCCAGCAGCTCTTCTTGCCAAGTCTGACTGACTTCTGCCTGCTGGCAGCTGACTTTTTATACCGTCCTGTTGGGACTTTCTTATATACCCTTAAGCAGTTACCCCATTTGCACATGCTCAGTACCAACCGTTACCTCAGAATTATGATTGACAACTCTGACCTTTAGAACGTGTTGTAACCGGGATGGATGAACTGTGATCAGTCAGCTAGCTGACCTTTCTCTGACCCATACTGCACAAGCTCACTAGGTACATCAGTTTTCACCACTGGGCATGCTCAGCCTAGAGATTGCTCAGCTCTACTCATGTGACCTATATCATTCCATGGTAAGTGACCTGCAGCTTTCAGCTGGTGAAGTGACTCCTGCTTATTCAAAGACAAGATATGGAGTTTAGGAAACAAAAATACAAAATGGATTCCGGGGAATTTTTCCCGGATCATCATAATTACCCCAATGTTATCTGGTTTGAGCTTCAGCCAACACAATTTCACACATGCCCCATTCTCAGATAGACACTAGGTGAGGCACTGAACTACATCATCCCAGTCAGACAAAACAGCAGATTGAAAATCCAGCACCTCATGCTGTCAGACAGTGCCTTTTTCCCTTTTCTTCCTCTAGCGTAAACTAGAAAAACCACTTTATTTGCATGTATATAGTGCTGGTATTTGCCTCCTAATGGGAGTGCTATTGTGTCACAAAAGACTCTTTTGTCACAGCTTAATGGTTCCTTGCTTAATATGCAAGCCAGAAACTTGCCAGAGAGAGCAGAAAAAAAAATTCTCTCTGGTTCCCTTTTAAAACCAAACTGTTTCTCTCTGCTTAAAAGCCCCTAGCAGAGAAAAGAAAAATATAATATTTCTACTGGCTTCTGGATTCTCTCTATCCCACCTCTGCCACCATGTCAGATAACCTTAGTTCCAGATTTGGACCTTAGCGTCCAAAATATGAGGGTTAGCATGAAAACCTCCAAGTTTAGTTACCAGCTTGGACCTGGTACTTGCTGCCACCACCCAAAAAATTAGAGTGTTTTGGGGCACTCTGGTCCCCCTGAAAAACCTTCCCTGGGGACCCCAAGACCCAAATCCCTTGAGTCTCACAACAAAGGGAAATAATCCTTTTTCCCTTCCCCCCTCCAGGTGCTCCTGGAGAGATACACAGACACAAGCTCTGTGAATCTAAACAGAGGGACTCCCCCCTCCCCGTTTTCCAGTCCTGAAGAACAGAATTACCGAGAGTTAATCTCTCTTTCCCCCCTCACCCAGAGGGAATGCAAAATCAGGCGAATAAATCTAACACACACAGATCTCCCTCTGACTTCTTCCTCCCACCAATTCCCTGGTGAGTACAGACTCAATTTCCCTGAAGTTTCCCAGTAAAGAAAAACTCCAACAGGTCTCAAAAAGAAAGCTTTATATAAACAGAAAGAAAATACATACAAATGGTCTCTCTGTATTAAGGTGACAAATACAGGATCAATTGCTTAAAAGAAATATGAATAAACAGCCTTATTCAAAAAGAATACAAATCAAAGCACTCCAGCAACTATAGACATGTAAATACCAAAGAAAAGAAACCACATAACTCACTATTTGATCTCTTTGTCCTTACACTTGGAAACAGAAGATTAGAAAACAGAAATCACTTCTCAAAGCTGAGAGAAAAGCAGGCAGACAGACAAAGACTCAGACACAAACTTCCCTCCATCCAGAGTTGAAAAAAAAATCCTGTTTCCTGATTGGTCCTCTGGTCAGGTGCTTCAGGTGAAAGAGACATTAACCCTTAGCTATCTGTTTATGACACATGCTTCTTCACTAATCTTGCTGATGGCCCATATGCATGGATCAGACAAAAAACATGCATAATTGTGGCACAGACCACACCTATTATAACCTTAGTCCCAGATTTGGACCTTAGCGTACAAAATATGGGGGTTAGCATGAAAACCTCCAAGCTTAGTTACCAGCTTGGACCTGGTACTTGCTGCCACCACCCAAAAAATTAGAGTGTTTTGGGGCACTCTGGTCCCCCTGAAAAACCTTCCCTGGGGACCCCAAGACCCAAATCCCTTGAGTCTCACAACAAAGGGAAATAATCCTTTTTCCCTTCCCCCCTCCAGGTGCTCCTGGAGAGATACACAGACACAAGCTCTGTGAATCCAAACAGAGTGACTCCCCCCTCCGTTCCCAGTCCTGGAAACCAAAAGCACTTTCCTATTCCCCCAGAGGGAATGCAAAATCAGGCTAGCAAATCCAACACACACACAGATCTCCCCCTGATTTCTTCCTCCCACCAATTCCCTGGTGAGTACAGACTCAATTTCCCTGAAGTAAAGAAAAACTCCAACAGGTCTTAAAAGAAAGCTTTATATAAAAAGAAAGAAAAAATACATACAATTGGTCTCTCTGTATTAAGGTGACAAAATACAGGGTCGATTGCTTAAAAGAATATTGAATAAACAGCCTTATTCAAAAAGAATACAAATCAAAGCACTCCAGCACTTATATTCATGCAAATACCAAAGAAAAGAAACCATATAACTTACTATCTGATATCTTTGTCCTTACGCTTAGAAACAGAAGATTAAAAAGTAGAAACTACTTCTCCAAAGCTCAGAGAAAGCAGGCAGACAGAAAACAAAGACTCAGACACAAACTTCCCTCCACCCAAAGTTGAAAAAATCCGGTTTCCTGATTGGTCCTCTGGTCAGGTGCTTCAGGTGAAAGAGACATTAACCCTTAGCTATCTGTTTATGACAACACCAGAGAGGAAAGGTAGACTATGACTGATGAGAAAAAGGCATGCAACTGATAGTTTAGACATTTTTTGAGATTCCAATGTGGGCCCTTGTGGTCCATGGTTCCTTCCCATTTCCCAGTTTCACTAGTAAAAGAAGGCAATGTCTGTCTGGGAGCTGGTATGCTAGGACCCAGGCCATGTCTACATCTAAAATTTTGCAGCGCTGGTTGTTACAGCTGTATTAGTACAGCTGTATAGGGCCAGCGCTGCAGAGTGGCCACACTTAACAGCAACCAGCGCTGCAAGTGGTGTTAGATGTGGCCGCACTGCAGCGCTGTTGGGCGGCTTCAAGGGGGGTTCCGGGACGAGAGAGCAAACCGGGAAAGGAAACCAGCTTCCCCGCGGTTTGCTCTCTCGGTCCCGGAGCCAGCCAGCAAACCGCAGGGAAGGAGACCTGCTTGCTCGGGGTTCCGGGACCGAGAGAGCAAACCGGGAACGCCGCGGTTTGCTCTCTCGGTCCCGGAGCCAGCCAGCAAACCGCAGGGAAGGAGACCTGCTTGCTCGGGGTTCCGGGACCGAGAGAGCAAACCGGGAACGCCGCGGTTTGCTCTCTCGGTCCCGGAGCCAGCCAGCAAACCGCAGGGAAGGAGACCTGCTTGCTCGGGGTTCCGGGACCGAGAGAGCAAACCGGGAACGCCGCGGTTTGCTCTCTCGGTCCCGGAGCCAGCCAGCAAACCGCAGGGAAGGAGACCTGCTTGCTCGGGGTTCCGGGACCGAGAGAGCAAACCGCGGCGAAGCTGGTTTCCTTTCCCGGTTTGCTCTCTCGGTCCCGGAACCCCGAGCAAGCAGGTCTCCTTCCCTGCGGTTTGCTGGCTGGCTCCGGGACCGAGAGAGCAAACCGCGGCGTTCCCGGTTTGCTCTCTCGGTCCCGGAACCCCGAGCAAGCAGGTCTCCTTCCCTGCGGTTTGCTGGGTGGCTCCGGGACCGAGAGAGCAAACCGGGAAAGGAAACCAGCTTGATTACCAGAGGCTTCCTCCTTCCACGGAGGTCAAGAAAAGCGCTGGTAACTGTCTACATTGGATTACCAGCGCTGGATCACCAGCGCTGGATCCTCTACACCCGAGACAAAACGGGAGTACGGCCAGCGCTGCAAACAGGGAGTTGCAGCGCTGGTGGTGCCCTGCAGATGTGTACACCTTCAAAGTTGCAGCGCTGTAACTCCCTCACCAGCGCTGCAACTTTCTGATGTAGACAAGCCCCCAGACAAGTTCCCACATTACTCAAGGGGGGAAAAAAAGCTATCAGATCTCAATTAGCATAAGCAAGCAGCCAGTTTAGTATAAGGAGGTTGTTTCTGCTATTTAAAAGATGGTTATCAGAAAGGGATATTCAAAAGAACATCCTCAATTGTTGTGTATGCTTTTGTTTTGCTTATTTTGTGCTGAACAGTTTTTTTATGCTCAGAGTGAGCAGCCCAAAGTTCAGTGGTAGCTTTTCTAAAATAAATAAGCAAGATTCTCTTCTCACGTGTCTGATTTTGTGAGAGGGACTTTGGAGCTCTGCCATATGGCACTGCAAGGCAATACCACTAGCCGAAAGCTTAGGAGTAATGATTGGTCTAGTCATACCTATCACTGCAATTCAAGTAATTAAGGATGGCCACACAAGCCAAGAAAGGGTCTAGGCAATGTCCACCCATATCTTCAAATGTTTCTTCAGCTTATCAATATCAGATCTGTCTTATTTAGAGCTTTTTGCCAGTTCTTTCATCCAAGCCCTGATCTTGGTTATGCGCTGGCAATGCATACAGATCATGTAATAGAAAGGTGACAAAGTAGACTAACGTCAGTATATTGGTGATACTGCGGGCCATAATATCTTGTAACCTCTTTCTGTGGCTTCACATCTACATTGAGCAGGAAGATGACAAAAAGGATCCCCGTGTAGGTCCATATGTGAAGTGAAAGCCTTCAGGCAAAGAACAACCATGAAACTTTAGTCTCGGCATCCTTTCAGAGAAGAGAGACCAAAACCACTGTAGAGTAGCCTAATCCATCCTAAAAATCCTTGCAGATGAATCGGCAGCACCTCTGAGTTAATGGTATCAAAGGGTTTCTATATTTCATACTTGTACTCTTTTAAATTTTCTTTTTAACATGTTTTAATACTTGATACAGCCAACCTAAGGTTTAACTGTTTCAGATGTTGTTTCCATAGAGCAGGCGTGTATTAGATAACACTTTTGAGATGTAAAGGACTAAAAGATATAATACATCACTTCTAAGAGAAAAAAAGACTAGAAAGATGATAGTACATAAACATATGAGGGGCAAGGGAGGAAACTTTTAACTATTATTATGGTTAATGATTCATTTCTGTGGATTTGAGGCTAGACAACATTTTTAAAGGGAGAGGAGAGTTGATTAATTTTTAGTCTTAACCATTGAAATATACAGATGGGGGAGTGGTTTTTTTTATAATTTGTATGTAATATTTCATGACTTTGTCATCACCGCTTCATCAATATATAAAACAACTTATACATTTTTGCAAAGTTAGAACTTCTATACAAAATAATGATGTGACCATGTTACAGGAAGAAGGTGAAAAGTAAGATTAAAGGAAGAAGTCTGGTATCCTTAATGGGTAAAACAGAACAATCTTTTATGATACTTCCTGATGGTTCCTTCTTCCCACAGCTTTTGTTTTTATACTATGTTTTCCCAGTAGAGGAAATGTGGACTCCATGTTCCCAAAATGATATGTTAGATTAATAGCAGACCCACCGTTTTGCTCAAATAAAGTTGCCTTCAAGTTTAATATGGGCCATAAGGATTTTTTAAAATAGTATTTAAATCTCTTCCATGACTTCAGGCTACTGAACTAATTTCACACAAGAAAAGAATATCCTTAGCATTTAAAATGTAATCCGATTTTATTCTGGAAGGGCTTACAATGTAGAGTCATGATCAGAAGTGGGCTGTAGCTCACAAAAGCTTATGCTCAAATAAATTTGTTAATCTCTAAGGTGCCACAAGTGCTCCTGTTCTTTTTGTGGATACAGGCTAACACGGCTGCTACTCTGAAACCTTTCAAAATGTCTGTATAGTGCAGTGACATGAGATGTTCGCTACATTGCAAGGCTGTATTACATCCCATTAGAGCTGTTTAAAAATTGGAAATTTTTGGTGAAAAATTTCAGTCAATATTTGTCCCTAGTTTTTCATCAAAAACTCTTAAAATTCAATTTTTTTGCACCTGCTTTACTACTTTTATCTGTATTGTAAACTGTTTTCATACTGTTTATTTTTAATCTTTTTTTTTACATTGACTTTGTAAGATAACTAAAACTAGAGAGACTTTTAGGTAAGATTATCTGAAGTTGGTAGTGCTGAGTGGCTGGGAGAGATGAGTGTACTGAATGATAAAGGTAGCAGAGAGATAAATGCCAAAGTACAAATAATTAATTTAAAAGGTTTTGAGAGTGCTTTTATAATGAGACAAGGAAAGTTAGCAGGTTGCAATTGAGAAATGCATCACACAGATAAGATTAACTGAAAAATCCATCTTTCATTATGTGGATGGTCAAGAGTTTCACAGATTGATAACCTTCCTTATTGGTTAAAGCATCCCCCCAAATTGACAAATGTAACAATTCTTTATCAGCCTTTCTGAACAGTCGATCTGTGGGTCTGACTTCAATGATGATACAGTGTTTTGTCTGTTTTAATTGGGAGTTTCTTAAAATCTCTTAGTTTATGTGAAAACCAACTAACTGCATACAACTGTTAGAGGCCGGCAATACTAAATATTGTAAAGAGCAAGTATGGACTCTGTGTTTAATACATTTCTCCTTTCTAATAAGTATTAACATATTTAACTTTACTCCTGGGGGAATTCTGTGCCAAAAAAATTCTGTGCACAATATTTTAAAATTCTGCGAAATTATTTGTCAAAATAATACTATATAATCATGCCAGTTTCAATTATTTTAATAATTTATTTCAGAATACTTGTAGGCAAGTATGTCTGTAACAATACAGACACACAAAAATATTCTCCTAGGAGTAGAGTGTTAAAGAAACTCCACATGACAACCCAGTTCCTGCTTCTCTGCCCCCTCCCTCCAAGAGCCCAGCTGTGGGGCTCCCTCGGCTCAGACACTCATGCCCCCTACCCACCAGAGGCCAGCTGTGGGGCCCCCCAGAGCAGACACTCACACTTTCTACTCCCCAGAGCACAATTGTGGGCCCTACCCACTGGCCCAGATATGTGCACCCTCTACCCTCCTAGAGCCCAGGGATTGAGAGGGAGAAACAGCCTGGGTCCCAGACTTGCATGGAGTTTTCTGCGTGACACCTCCTTCAGAGCATGCTGAGAACTACAGCTGCTGGGAACCCTCCAGTTCCCTCCCACTCCCACAGGTCAATCTTCTATTTGCAAGCTGAGCTTTGCCGGGACCAGCAGCCCCTAAAGGCAGCAACATCTCTGCAGCCCATTTCTGTGGGGAAAAAATGAAATTCTGCATGACCAACATTAATTTCTGCAAAATTCTGCATTGCGCAGTGGTGCAGAATTCCCCCAGGAGTATAAGTTGCTGAGTCTCCTGCAGAACTTCTGCTAATATTACCAGTGTTAATATTGGTTTTGAATAGTTTAAAATATTAACAATAGCTTTATAAAACGGACTGAATCTGCCCTAAAAGATGAAACTCTTGTATTTGATTCGCTTTTTGTGCTCAATGGATAAAATATATGTTTAGTACAAGAGTAACAACACTCAAAAGTAGCTCCCAATACAGTGTTACTGCAAGCTTTCAAAAATCATGAGTAAGGCCCAAAAAGGTCATGAGATTGACTTAAAATAAATTTTTAGATCTTTTTGTTTGCCTTAGGGTTTTGGAGTCTTCAGGAATCATATTTTCAAGTTTTTCTCCATAACTAGGAGGCCTAGAAACTTTTTATGAAAAAAAGAAAAGATTATTATATATTACCTGATTCCATTTTTCAGAAATAACACCAAATATTGTGAGACTTGGCAACATCGAATGGCACTAATCACAGGGCTGGATTAGCCCATTACTGGGCTATAGGCAAACATATACTTCTGGGCTTTTTACTTTAATATGAACAGTCATACAGTAAATTTCCTGTAGCTGGGATGGCTAGTGGGACCAGCTGCTCATCCTGCTTCTGCTACTTGGGGTGCTGCTCTCCATGACAGAAGGGCACCTAGGCCATACCTGAGTGGTGCTGTGACCCTGTGTACCAGGTTTGAATGCCACTCACTCAAATTTGGCATGTTGAAGGGGCAGCTGAGTCAAACTTGAGAAACATTGATACCCCATTAGCTAGGTTGCAACACCACTCATTCAAGTGAGTCAGGGTCTTACAGTTTGTGTTCAAATCCACCAAAACAATGGTCACTGCCCAAATTTGAGCCCTAGGCATGTGCTTAATTTGCCTGTGCATTAATCCAGCCCTGATTATTTATATGTATAAAGTTATGCTTACACCTTTGCAGGATTGGAGGCTTTTTGTTAATGATTTACTCTACTTTAACAATAGATAAGGAGATTTAGAATATATTTACATTACAATGAGTTTTCCTTTAATTTGTAACAAGCTAAATTCATAAAAGTGTACTCATTAGATGTATAGTTAAAAAAAGAGTGCTCTGTTCTAGAGAACAACCTGGGAATACATCTGGTCCATTAAAAATACTGCCAAAAACGTAACATTTTAGAATGAGATGTTCTGAACTTTTAATATGACTTCTGCAGATGTCCTGGCATCAGAAAGGAGTCTTGTTATAAGTTTTTGGATGTTTTGCGTACAACTATATTTTGAAACCGTGTTTGCTGAAAATAAGTATACTCTAAATTGTCAATGTTTGTTTTGCTTATAGTAACAAAAATGGGTTACATGGGAGCTTTTAAAAATTAAAGCATTTATTCCAAATGTGTCAAAACCGCAAAATAAAATTATATTTTGTAAACAAGTTTAGTTTTGACATTGAAACGCAAAGAAAGTGCTTCCCCTTTTATCAAATCTTTGTCTTTCTAACATGCATAGAGATGTGCTTTCCTCTTCTTCACCATCATTATCATCACTCTAATAACCACATTGGTTGTTGGGGCACCATCACTGATGAGCAATCAACCAATTGTCTCCACCCCTGATGATTGTGTGTCAGTGCTTGAGTTTCTGCAAAGTCCATTCCTGTCCACTCTTTTATGTTGTCAATCCATCTCTTCTTCTGTCTATCTCTTCTTCTCTTCCCCTATGCTGTCCCTTGGAAGATGACCTTGGATAGGCCAGATGATCTTGTTATATGGTTGTTCCACTTCAGCTTGTGCTTCTTCATGGTCATCAGGAGGTCTTCATAGGATCCAGTGCATTGGATGATGATGTTGTGGACTTCTTCATTAGTGACACGGTCCAAGTAGGAGATACTTCTGTAAAATCCTAGGTGTCTCATCTATACTACCTGTATTTTCTGTTCAAGTTCTGCTGTAAGGGTCCGTGTCTTGCCCTGTGGTTCGGGGACAGAATAGGCCCACTGCTCCTCCTGCATGTCTTAAGATGGGATTAAAAGGGGGCTGTCTGGAGAGGGATGGGCTCCACCAGTTTAGAAATTTGCTTAAGACACACCACATGATGCCTCTCCTCTTACATATGCACAATTCCCATGAATTTACACTTGTGTATTATAGGAGGAAGGACCATAGTGAATAGATTCAGGCAGGCATGTTTATTGAGGGGCTTCACTACTATAATAATATAGATCTAGTTTATTTAAAGATATTACTAAGGGTGGACAACTGTACCAAGCAGGTAACTGGGAACCAAGAACGCTTTGCACAAATGCTGGTTCTGCCATCGACTTGCTTTGCGATTCATGGATACTAAGGCCAAAAGGGCCCCCTGTGATCATCTAGAATGACCGCCTGCATAACACAGGCCATAGAACCTCCCCAAAATAATTCTGCTTTGAGCTAGAAACATATCTTTTAGAAAAAAACATCCACCAAAACCTTTGGTAAATAGTAAATTACCTTGACTATTAAAAATATACACCTTATTTTCAGTCTGAATTTGTCTGGCTTCGATTTCCAGCCATTGTATCTTGTTCACTGTTGTCTGCTAGATTAAAACCCATGTTGGTACTTATAGACTGTAATCAAGTCAGGTCTTAACATTCTCTTTGTCAGGCTAAACAGATTGAGGTCCTTGAGTGTATCACTATAAGGCATGTTTTCCATCCTTTAATCATTTTTGTGACTCTTTTCTGACCCCTCTCCAATTTAATCAATATCCTTCTTGAATTGCGGATACCAGAAATGGACACAAGACTTCCATAGTGGTAGCAATAGAGCCAAATACAGAGGTAATATAACTTCTCTATACCTACTGGAAACTCCCCTGTGCATGCAGCTAAGGATCACATTTGCCATTTTGGCCTCCGTGTCACACTGGGAGCTCATGTTCATTTGATTATCCACCATAACCCTTTTTCAGTTACTTCCTCCCATGATTGAGTCTCCCTTCGTGAAAGTATGGCCTGCATTTTATGTTTCTAGAAGTATGGCCTTACATTTTAATATGGCCAAATGTATATTGTTTGATTGCACCTATCATACCAATCTTCCAGGTCAATGTTTCTTCCAAGTAGGTGGTAAAAAAACCCTGCCCCACTAGAAACATACACACTCAGTGATTATTTCCCTGTTTATAATAACATTTCAAGACTTATCAGTTAACCAGTGTTTAATCCATTTAATATATGCCATCTTGATTTTGTATCATTCCAGCTTCTTTACTAAAGCATCATGTGGTACCAAGTCAAATGCCTTACAGAAATCTAAATATATCAACACTGTTACCTTTATCAACCAGGCTTGTGGTTTCATTAAAAGAAAAAGTTAGTTTGACAAGATCTAACTTTAGTAGCTGCTGTTGAGAATCCTCCTTAGACTTTAAAATTTCAATAGCAGCTATCATCATCATCATCTGAATACCTGATTTGTTTTTTCTCCCAGATACAGAACAGAAATATTTTCCAACATTTCTGCTTTTTCTGCACTATTATTGTCAGTTCTACCATTTCCATCTAATAATGGACCAATACCTTTTGTTCCTGATATACTTAAAAAACTCCTTTTTATTGTCCTTAACTCTGCTGACCATAGATTTCTCCTTGTGTCCTCTTGTTTCCCTTATCAATTTTGTACAGTTTCTAGTGTCTAATTTCATATTGCGGCTTTCACTTCCCCTATAAGCCAGGCTGAGTTTTTAACCAGATTCCTTGATTGTGGCTTTTGGGGCATATAGTAAAATATTCTTAAATAGTTCCCAAGTGTCATTCACAATTTTTTGTTTAAATTCTTTCTTCCAGTTGCTTTGGTTTTGATTTCAGCTTTGTGACACCTAAGCACCTACTAACTTTTAGTTCTGTGATCAGTTCTTCTCTTTCTCAAGATGCGGTCTAATACAGAATTCCCCCGGGTTGACTGCAGCATATTTTGAGCTAGGAAATTGTCATCAATAATTTTTAGAAATTCCAAGGGCATTTCAATATTTGCAGCCTGTCATATGATATATTATACTGCAGGTTTTTTCTGCTATACATAATAGATAGGTGCTTAAGGAGCCAGTCTTCCTGTTCTCTAGGGTGATTTGGTCATCTGTAGCAGACACCAACTAGTACCCTATCTTGTTCTTTGTCTATTAGAACATTAAGTTAGTGACTTTGAAACAGGTAAAGCCATTTTTGACATAGAGTGCTATCCCACCCCCTTTTGCCCACTCAATCCTTCCTAAGCAAGTTATATCCAGTTTTTTGACATTCCAATCATATGGATCTTTCCAGCTGACCAACTAGATTGAATTTATATTCATAAGCAAGTAATTTCAAGTCCTCTTGTTAGTTACTCAGGCTTCGAGCATTGGTGTATAAGCGAATTAAATAATTTCTTCTCTTCGTACTTCTTAGTGTCCTGATTCATTTTGTTCTTGGCTTCCTCATTTTGTGCTAAATGAATGCTCACTTGTTTCCCCTTTCCACTCTCCCATTTTGTTACCTTGCTTCAAAGGTATAAAACCACAGTTATACCAACTCCATTGTATGGAAGTGAAACATGGGCACTGAGGAATGCTGAAAAACACCAAATTACTGTTTCAATTCTCATCATCTCTGTCAGTTGCTTCATATCTAGGGCTGGCTCTAGGCACCAGCCCAGCAAGCAGGTGCTTGGGGCAGCCAACGGAGAGGGGCAGCACGTCCGGCTCTTCAGCGGCAATTTGGTGGTGGGTACCTCACTCCCTGTCGGAGGGAAGGACCAGCCGCTGAATTGCTGCCGAAGACTGAAGCGGTAGAGCTGATCGCAATCGTGGCTTTCGTTTTGTTTTGTTTTGTTGTGGTTTTTTTGCTGCTTGGGGCAGCAAAAACCCTGGAGCCAGCCCTGTTCATATCAGGGGCAGGATAAGATCAGAAATGGGGATATTTGAAGCTGAACCTAGCATCCTCCTCCATCAGCACTGATTTGGTTTCAGTGGCTTTCTTCATATGAACATATTCTAAGAATGAAAGACCATTCAATTCTGAAGTGTGTACAAGGAATGCTGCTATGCAGCCGGCAATCACACAGGCCCAAAAAGCATTGGTGGCACAAAAGGATTGTATACTCAGGTTCTGTCCATCACTGGAAATCAAACGATCTTAAGCACCTTGCCAGAGATCAATCCTGGTGGTGCTCCATTTGCAAGGATGTCACATTCCTTTGGAATTTGCCATGCTGCTGATTTACCTGAATTAAACTTTCTCTCTCCCCCCACTCCTCCTGCAACTTAGTAATGATTAGAAAATAGGAAGTGCTATATAAATTTTATCTCCAAAGCATGTTACAGACCTCACTGAATAATTCTTATTACACCCCTGTGGGACAGGTATCTGTCCTCATTTTACACATCGGAAAACTAATGGAAGAGAGGTTAAATATTTTTTCCCAAACTGATTTACAGGGGTTCCTGGGTCCCAGCTCCATCTTTTCACCATTAGTTCCTGATGACAGATCTTGTCATCTTAATTATTTGTTAAGCATTAAGCACACTTTTGGTGCTACATAAATAGACCACAGATTGCCTGCTGGCAGGGAGTCCCCTGTAAGGGTGCTTGGGCTCCGGAATTGCTGTCCTGCCCTTGTCTGAATTAGCTTAGATTTATCAACTTTCAGAGCATGGTGCAGAGCCCACTTGTTTAATCTTTTCTTTGTTAATGAATGGGGATGTTAGTATTTAAGTTTTGAGCTGTGACTTGATTGATGGAGTGAACTGATTACAATTACAAACCAACTACAGTATAAATAACTGCAGAGTGTTTGGAGCCTGCGTATGGCTGGCTGCTTGTTATTATTTATAAACATAAAGAAGTCTAATAGTTGTACTTTTTAGCAAACTTGTTTTTTTGGTAAATAAACTATTGTGACAGACCAGACCAGTGGGGTACAGGAGTCTGGTAGAGGGCAAATATACTGGTCACTGGATGAGTAGTTTTCTGTTCCCTGAGTGACCAGAGCAGGGGCTGAACTAGAGTAATCAGGAGCCTGCTAGAACTAATTAAGGCAGACAGACTGATTAGATCACCTGCAGCCAGTCAAGGCAGGCTAATCAAGGCACCTGGGTTTAAAAAGGAGCTCACTCCAGTCAGGTGAGGAGGAGCGAGAGGAGAGGAAGTGTGTGTGTGAGGAGCTGGGAGCAAGAGGCACAAGGAGCTGAGAGGGAGAGGGAGAGGGAGAGGGTGTGTTGCTGGAGGACTAAGGAGTACAAGCGTTATCAGACACCAGGAGGAAGGTCCTGTGGTGAGGATAAAGAAGGTGTTTGGAGGAGGCCATGGGGAAGTAGGCCAGGGAGTTGTAGCTGTCATGCAGCTGTTACAGGAGGCACTATAGACAGCTGCAATCCACAGGGCCCTGGGTTGGCACCCAGAGTACAGGGTGGGCCTGGGTTCCCCCCAAACCTCCCAACTCCTGATCAAACACAGGAGGAGTTGATCCAGACTGTGGGGGAAGATCACTGAGGTGAGCAAACCTGCCAATAATCGCAGGACCCACCAAGGTAGAGGAGGAACTTTGTCACACTATGCACAAATATTTAGGGCTATATTCTTGCTTTGATCAATGCATATACTTACACTGACCTCCATATGTGGAATGTGGGTTTTGACAACGGATTGATTTTATATTGCTGTCTTTCCCATCATTCACAGATCTGCTATAGAACAGAATGGATTTTCAGCTTCAGTTTTAAATTTATTTCAATTTGTGCTATAAAAGTTATTTAAGCAGAAAAACAGGTTTAATTAGTATGTCAGAGTAAACCAAAATATAGACTCTTCCCTGGATGGTTATAAAACATGTTTTTATTTACCAAACACAATAAGCAGTTCAAACACTACAATAAAAATTATGTTCTGTTTTTTTTTATGAGTTCACATTTTGCCAGCTTCCTGTCTAGTCAACAAGAAAAAAAAATGAAGACTGATAATTTTGTTTCCTTTAGCCGCTGGCAAATGTTACATACTAAAAAAAGATGTCCTGTGACTGTTTCACTCCACCCTAGTTATGCTCAAACCTCTAAATTATTATTAATCTGGCTTTTCAAAATGTGGATGTTTTTAATTTTGGCTGTTCCCATAAAGATACAGCATAGACAGACAAGACCAGGTTTTTTGTGTCTGAGCCAGCTGGATAAATAATGTGGGTAGGGGTCAAAAAATGAATTATTTCAAAGAGTTCTAATTAACTAGAAGCTCTACCATAATTGTACTGAATAAAGTAAGAGGAAATATGTTGCTTAAAAGTCATTAGCTTAGGTGCAAATTCACACAAATGACTCGTTAAAACTGGGATTATTTTCAGTATATCACTCATTTAGTCTTTATCAATCCCATTTCAGTCCAAACTGTTTATTTGGAACAGAGAGCATATTATATATAGGAAGAGCTGCAAACTGGTGTGAAAATTCCTATGTACCCATGTAAGGGTTAAAAGGAGAGGTAGGGGAAATCACTCCAGTCTCTACTGATTTTCATTGCTCTTCTCTAAATTCCCTCCAGTGTTTCAAATATAGCTAGTAATTAGGTGCCTAGAAGTGAACATACTACACTAAAGCTATGTCTGTGCTACCAGCTATGGGTGCAATTCCCCTGCTCACGTAGACATACTTGCACTAGCCCTTATTGAGCTAGCATGAGTATAAATAGCAGCATAGTGTAACATGGGGAGCAGAGGCACAGCTGAGCTGTGCCAAGTATATGCTCACTTGTTTCAGACAGGTTTTACTCTGCATGGGGAATTACATCCCAAGCTCACAATGTAGACATAGTCTAAGTGGGATTGCACCTAGCTGTTCAGAGAGGGCCTATTACATCCTTGCTCTGTGATGTATCTGCATTTGCAGCCTCAAACAACACTAGCCTTTTTTGCTGCCATGTCACATTGGAAACATATCAGATTTGCAGTCAGTTTGCAGATTTGCAGTACTACTTTGCCTTGTTCAACCATACTACCTTGTATGTTTCTCACATCCATTGAATTGTATTTGGATCTCCCCCACCCCCAGTGTATTAATTTGCATTGTTTCCAGGTCATAATTTTATTTTTTCCTTCCATGGTTTCTTATCTCTGTCAGTCCCTTCTTAAAGAGCTACTCTCCTGGGGAAATCCAGCGGAGTGCCATAGCCCTCTTGGTACTCTTGGGAAAGGAGGAAAGGGGATGTTGGGGTCATGTGTCCCCAAAGTATCTGGCGATCTTTAAGCAGTAAGAATGTTCCCATCACCATAATAATCTGGAAAAATAAATACAAAATTAATGGTTGTATTAAACTTGTCATTAAAGGATCATACTGTGCCATACTCCTTGATTCTGCAGCTATGTAAAAGGGTTCACTCACCACAAGTGTACCTCCCTGTGGCTGTGTCTGGAAATTAGATCTTGTCCTGTCACCCACCCTCTTCTGTCAGTTGCTCAGGAGGTATGTGTGGTCCTTCTCTCCATGACTCAGGGTGTTCCTGCTTTGTGACTCAGCCCTCCGGCTAAATCACTATATAGTTTCCCCCTTTCAGAATAACAAAGGCTCACTGGACAAGCTGTCTGATGCTGTTTCAGCCAGTCTTATGTTCCAGGTCTCCAGAATCTGTGTCACTTTCCCAGTGGCTGGTAGGGGAATCCAGCCTTGCCCTCTACTCGAGGTTCCAGCTCAGGGATCTGATCACCAGCAACCTAAGTTCCCTCTAAGCTGCGCGGCCATGCAGCAGGCTATCAACGACCATGCAGGCACACAGTGGGGAAAGGCGCCTGTCCCCAGCCCTGGGCTGTTGCAGCAAGAGAGGGCTGGGAGGAGTCCGCTCTCCCTGCCACAACCCTGGGGCACCCTGCACCCCAAACCCGTCATCCTCAGCCCTATCCCAGAGCCCACACCCTCAGCCGGAGCCCTCATCCCATTGCAATCCAACGCTCTGCCCCAGACCTGAGCTCCCTCCCACACTCCGAACCCCTCGGCCCCACCCCTGCAACACATCACCTCCCTATTGGTGCACATAACAAAATTCATTCCACACATGGAAAAAATTAGAGGGAACATTGCTAGCAACCCAGGTCTGCTCAGTCTCAGACCCTGTTATTGTTTTCCTGGGCTCCTTCCTACCTCACCTCTCTGTCTCTGGAGATTCCTCAGCTCCTTATGGCCACTTCATCTTTCTTGGCCTCTTGCCAGACTCCCTGGTCCAGAGCACAAACCCACAACTTACTCTCCCCCTGGATCTCCTCCATGTCACTGGTCAACTCTCTTTCCCTCTACACAGTAACTACATACCTCTTCCCCGTAGCCTCTTCCTCATTCCCTTCTGGGTGCCTCATCTAAAATTAATTGGCCTCTTCTGGCCCATATTAACCCTCTCACAGCTTGTGTGGCATGGACAACCCATCCCACGCTGCCTTTAAAAGAAAAACGAATTTAATTCTATTTTCTATTCTTATCTCTGTTCTTCTTTCTCTATTTCTCAGAAGATTACCTTCTTCAACTTTCACCTCCTTACTAAGAGAAGGCTCATGTAAAATGGTGGGATTTATATTGTGCTCTGAAAACACTGCATGGTTTAAAACAGAGGGTATATAATTTCTTGCAGGATTGAACCCTAAAATAGCCACGTGTTAGTCCATAAGGGATCATAAAGATTAGGACCTGGCCCTTGGTAATATATCCAGTGTTAAGCAGGGTGCCTCCGAAATGTTCAGCTCATCATGCAGCAGTTACAGTATACTAATCTGGACATGAAGAAAAATGAAACAAAGTCATTCACTTTCTCAGGCAAGAGGAATAGGCATCATCTCTTGGCTAAGTTGAGTTGAGTTTGAAACACCGTGAGAAAGAAAAATTCCAGATGCATTGCTGACTGGCATGTGGACAAAAGCCAGTGGGGCTTTTGTAATCGCCCCCCACCCCCCTTTTGCAGGTGCTAGAGATATGCATGTAGTAAACCCTTTGTGTGACACCCTCCACCCCCCCCAACCAACCAATTCACATTTTGTTCTAGGTTTATAACCTAGTTTTGCAAATGCAAATCAGACAGAGTTAAATTTAGGAAATGATGCTTCTAGTGTGGTCTGTTTGCTACTAAAGAAATTTGAAGTGCAGGTGTTTGCAATCAGTAGTTTGGAACAATGATTTTAATGTTCTGTTGTGTTATTTTATTAAGATTTGTATAGTAGCAGTGATAGTATTTCACAGGGTCAACCTGTTTGTAGGTACTTTGAGCTGTGCATAAGGAAAGTAGACTTATAAAATTAAAATTAGTCATTTAGTAGATTTTGGCTGGCTGTGAAGTAATCTAAACACACTGCTTCCCTTTTAAGTCCAATGTTTGACAAAGATGTTGAAAAGTTGTGGTTGCTGCTAGTGTTGATGGAATACCTTGCACTTCCTGATCAGAATGTATTAACTGTTGATTAACAGTTTTAGAGAATTTTGTTTAGTTTACTGGGCAGCCAAGGTACGTAGCTGGAATGCCTGGTATTACAGAAGAAATAGCCTTGCCTCCTGCATTGCGGTGCAAAGAAGCATTAACAATTCTTTCATCTGTTTTGAAGCACAGTTGTTACTGTTTCTATGTGCATTTTTAATTAAATCATCAATTTTTTTAAAGAGAGCTTCTGATTTATTGTAGAAGGAAAATAGGACTATGAACAAGATACTGTATTGTCTTTCTTAATGAAGAAATCTTTTAAACAGTTTTATTGATGTCTGTATCTGAAAATCACTTGCAAAAACAAATAGACTGTTAGTCTTTTTATAAAAGCTTTTAGGGGCAAATTCTATAGTCCATGTACAGGCAAAACTCCTATTGAGGTCAATGAGAGTATCTTTTGAGTAAGGGCTGTAGATTTTGATATTTAAGGTCAAATCAGAAGACACAAAATGCGCTCCATGTGGCTGGGCTTCATTCTGGGTATCTCTGCATTCCATGAGCATTGGTGCAGTCTCAAGAACGCATTAGCTTTCTCAGTTAGGGATTGTCTATCCTGACATGATTTTAAGCACAATAGTCCTTTTTTATATTTAACTGCATTCCTACATTGTGGTTAGCTTCTGCCATATCTTGGTCCAGGACCAAATGGCGTCCCAGACAAGGAGCGTCTTTGGCACCCCCTCTTCTATTTGTTACACTTTTGAATACCTTATTTTTATTTAAAAATAACAACTAAAAAGCTTATGCCCAAATAAATCTGTTAGTCTTTAAGGTGCCACTGGACTCCTCATTTTTTTTGTGGATACAGACTAACAGAGCTACCCTTCTGATACTTATTTTTATTTGCATTTGTAGCCCACTTCATGACTTTGATGCACAATTTGCATGCATGATTTATCCCTGTCATATAAGACCATACATCTGCATGCTAGGATCTGTAAATCTCTATTTATTCATGCCATATAGAATCAAATAAAAAATTTGTTTCCTCTAAGCTTACAGAAACTTTTATATTGTTGCATAGTTATGGGTTCGATAGGATATCTCTGGTGTCTCAGTGTCTGGTATCTCATTAAATATGTCCTTTATTAGTCACGGCTTACACTCTTCAAGTCTTAAAACACAGGTACACTTTCACAATAACACAATAAAACAAGGTTCACAATATCACAACTGGGCTCTCACTTCAGTTCATTTTTATATCTCACTGACTGATGGCAACTACTCCTTATATACTCATGAGGGTATACATTCTAGGAGGTCTGAGGAAAATGTAGTTCTCAGAAAGTCTGGAAGATTCCATGAGATTCTACAAAGGTCCAAGACATTCTAGGCGGTTAGTGAAAAATGAATCCACATATGGAATAACAAACATTTTACTTCAAACATTCTATTTTCCCTTCTGTCAGTAACAAAAAAACAGCACCCTGAACCAGCACCCCCATAAGCCCATTAGCCTGCCCCTAAATCCAGCCCTGAGCACAGGTTTCCATTAAGTTTACTCCCTCCTTGTTTGCCACAGGATGGGTCTTCACATAACTTTACCATGGTCAGCCAGGAGAATTCTCTTGCCAATCAGCATATTTAGCCTCTGTGACTGATAGCCAAGAGGAAACCCTCTATTTCAGAGCTCAGCTTGGGATCCCATGTACCATTTTTAATTTATTCCCTCCCTGTTTACTAATATTGATCAGCCAAGTAAGGAAAAACCTTGCTCCTGCCCTATGTATAAGGATGTAGGCTGAATATAGCGATTGGGTGGGGCAGAATGGAGACCACACTCCATGGGTGGAAATATATTTGTGGAATAGAAAGCACCATTCAAGGTTTAGTTGTCAATAATGCTTGAAGATCCAGCAGCCACACAAGTTGCCTGAGTGCTGTGCAGAGCCTTGAGCCACCAAGACAAAATATAAAAAGATCTTTGTTATTTTTCTTTGTGGATGGGATTATGGTACAAAACAACTGAATACTTAACACTTAGAACAGTAGCTATGTGTTCAGGAACTGTAAACCATTGCGATAAAAAAACCTACACAGTAGGAAGTGGGATGCTTTTTGGATGCTAGGGGAGATTTTGTCTGGTTGAGACACAGTCCTACAGAATTACGCAGAAGTGTTCAGAAATAGCCACTCATTTCGGATGCCTCAAATTTTGGGTGCTCCACTTGAGACACCTTGGGTCTGTTTTTCTATGGCACAGAATACCCACTGCTTCCATGGATTTCAAATGAAGTTGTGTGTCCTTGGTACACCTGAAAACCAGGGTCAGCATGGAAAAGTAT
This sequence comes from Gopherus evgoodei, assembly GCF_007399415.2. Lineage (NCBI taxonomy): Eukaryota > Metazoa > Chordata > Testudines > Testudinidae > Gopherus > Gopherus evgoodei. The sequence goes on along the minus strand of NC_044322.1, from coordinate 107,252,789 downwards.
CAGAGGGGTAGCTGTGTTAGTCTGGATCTATAAAAAGCAATAATGAGTCCTGTGGCACCTTATAGACTAACAGAAGTATTGGAACATAAGCTTTCGTGGGTGAATACCCACTTCATGCATCTGACGAAGTGAGTATTCACCCACGAAAGCTTATGCTCTAATACTTCTGTTAATCTATAAGGTGCCACAGGACTCAGGGGCAGCATGCTTCAGGTTAGGTAACAAAAGCTAGAAGCTAGGAGTGGCTTCTGAGGTGTCTACAATCTACTAATGAAAAGGAGGATTTAAGATATTCACACTGATTATCATGGGTGTTGTGCACATGAATCCCTGTATAGATAACTGTGTGCAGTAGGGCCTGGAAATAGCCTCTGACTCAAATGATAAGTTTCAAGGATTTTGATTAATCTTTTTCATAAAAAACTGGAGTCTAACATTTATTAATACATAGAAGCATAAAGACATGGCAGAATATTCTGCTTCATGTAGCAGGAAAAGAACAGTTTGCTTTGGACTTTCCAAGAAACTGAAACACATTGTGGATGGCAGCAAGACTATTACAGAGTCAGGGTATGGCTACACTTACTATTTGCAGCGCTGGTAGTTACAGCTGTGTTCGTACAGCTGTGTAGGGCCAGCGCTGCAGTGTGGCCATATTTACAGCACTTGCAGCGCTGTTGGGAGTGGTGCATTGTGGGCAGCTATCCCACAGAGCACTTCGTCCCATTTTGGAGCTGTGGCTTGTGGGAAGGGGAAGGAAGTGTGCGGGTCTTTCCGCTTCCTGTTCCAACACCCTGTGGTGCTTTGCTACACATTCCGAGCAGTTTGGCGGCATTGTGATTCTGCAGCGCGATTTCTGCGGTTTTTGTTATAAATGGAGCCTGAGCTGCTGACGACCTTGCTGATGAATGTTGCCAGCACATCACGCATGGCAGTGGAGCTATTCCTTCAGCTGCAAAGTGAGAGTGAGAGTGACAGTGAGGAGTCAGACGATGATATTGAATCGCCTGACGGTGAAGACACTAAATTGCTTGTGGCAGCAACAGACGTGCTCAGCACCGTGGAACGGCGCCTTTGGGCTCGGGAAACCAGCACTCAGTGGTGGGATCACATCGTCCTGCAATCTTGGGATGACGAGCAGTGGCTGCAGAACTTTTGGATGAGAAAAGCCACTTTCATGGCACTGTGTGCTGAGCTCGCCCCTACCCTGCAGCGCAGGGACACGAGATTGAGAGCTGCCCTGCCAGTGGAGAAGCGGGTGGCTATTGCAATCTGGAAGCTGGCAACTCCAGATAGCTACCGATCGGTGGCGAACCAGTTTGGAGTGGGAAAGTCCACCGCTGGAATGGTGCTGATGCAAGTTTGCACAGCCATTAATCGCACCCTGCTAAGAACTGTGACTCTGGGGAACGTGCAGGACATTGTGGATGGCTTTGCAGAAATGGGTTTCCCTAACTGTGGAGGGGCAATAGATGGGACGCATATTCCTATTCTGTTACCACCCCACCTGGCATCAGAGTACGTGAATCGCAAGGGGTATTTCTCCGTGGTTCTGCAAGCGGTTGTGGATCACCGTGGGTGTTTCACTGACATTTACTCAGGATGGCCTGGAAAGGTGCACGATGCACGCATCTTTCGGAACAGTTCCCTGTTCAGGAGGCTGAGGGCCGGGACTTTTTTCCCAGACCGCAAGATCACAATAGGTGATGTCGAAATGTGATCCTTGGAGACCCCACTTACCCCTTAATGCCATGGCTCATGAAACCGTATACAGGGAAGCTTGACAGGAGCAAGGACCGTTTCAACTACAGGCTGAGCTGGTGCAGAATGACTGTGGAGTGTGCTTTTGGCCATTTGAAAGCCCGCTGGAGGTGTCTTTATGGGAAGCTAGATTTGGGGGAAAGCAGCATCTCTACTGTTATATCCGCGTGCTGTACCCTCCATAATATTTGTGAAGGGAAGGGTGAAAGATTCAGTGAGGAATGGACCTCCGAGGTTCGACGCCTAGAGGATGAATTTGCACAGCCAGAGAGCAGGGCTACTAGGGAGGCCCAGGAAAGGGCTTCAAGGATTAGGGATGCTTTAAGGGAGCAATTTGATGCTGAGAGCCAACAGTAATGTTTGGTGCCTTTGCTGTGCTTTGTTCTACCTTGGGGTACAATATTTACCACTTCCTGCAATAATAAAACGTACTGTAAAAGCCATAAAATCCTTTATTCAAAGTACAGTATATAAAAGGCCAGGGGGGTTACGGTGGTGGACTGTACATTCAGAGGTTTGAATATGTCCTGTTTTGATTACTGTTCAATGTCTGCTGCACTTCAGGATTACTATGCTGCAGGGTAATGGGGGTGGAGTGCACAGGGTAAGAATTATAGTTATCAGGGCTGGTAGGTGATCGTACAGGTGTTGGGGGCAGCTAGGGGTAATAAGAAACTGGCTGCTGGAGAAAGGTGTTTTGTGCAAATACTGGGGAACAAGAAAGAGAGCTTTGGGAGGGGTGTGGGTTACCACGGTACATATCTGCCTGCATGGCTACGAGAGACTCGAAAGACTCAGTTTGGCGAGCCAGGAGGCTTATCATCTGCTTTGAGGTTTTTTTGATAGCCAATTCCTTTCTCCTGCTTTCTGTTTGCCTCCACTCATACATTTTCTCTCTCCATTCATACATTTTCTCTCTCCATTCCTGCATCTTCCTACTTTCTCTGTTGTACTGAATCATAACTGCTTTGATCAATTCTTCTTTTGATTTTTGGGGATTTTTTCTCAAGTTCTGCAACCGACGTGAGGCCGGTGATCCGGCTGCATTAGTCAAGGTCACTAAAAAAAACATAGATAGAAACATGTAATACACAGAGGCTACATTGTTTATTATCACACAGTGAAGGAGTTTTTAGACTTTTTGTAGCATCCTTCCCACATACCTCACATAACACAGAGAGGCCAGGGAAGCGAAGGCAGGCGAGCAATGGGGTGAGTGTTTCTGCCCCGAGTGCACCTGGGAGGGGGAATTGACCGATGGGTCACTGGGGTTTATCTGCACTGGGTACAGGAGGTAGCTGGTGTCCTGCACAGGGGACAGCAGTGAACAGGAAGGTGGCGAGCTGCTGGCGGGGGGGGGGCGGTCCGCGTAACTGCCAGCCTGCTGGGGTGGGGGGAAACGCACAGCTGTGCTGGCTGCCTGCTGGGAAGGGTGGGGAAAAAGCAGAGGGCACCGCAGGGCTGGCTGCCTGCTGGGAAGGGTGGGGGAAGACCGGAGCGCACCGCGGGGCTGTTTACGTGCTGGGAACGGGGGGGGGGGGAGACCGGAGGGCTCCGCGGGGCTGGCTGCCTGCTGGGAAGGGGATGGGGAGACCGGAGCGCACCGCGGGGCTGGATGCCTGCTGGGAAGGGGATGGGGAGACCGGAGCGCACCGCGGGGCTGGCTACATGCTGGGAAGGGGGAGGGGAAGACTGGAGTGCACCGCGGGGCTGGCTGCCTGCTGGGAAGGGGGTGTGGAGATTGGAATGCACCGCGGGGCTGGCTGCCTGCTGGGAAGGGGGTGTGGAGACCGGAACGCACCGCGGGGCTGGGGGGGGAACGCGAACCTGGCGCCTTGCACTCAAGTATCCCTAAATTCTCAACAGGGTTTCCTACTGCCAGATATATCACTGCTGCGTGTTACCTGGGAAGAGAGGGAGGGTCTTCTACAGCAATGTGGATTCCGCCCTGGCCCCTATGCAGCTTGCCTGTGTGCAGCCATGGTCCCCCCACCCCTCGCTGCACAGTGGATCGGACGAGTTAGCCTGACCGGGACAAGGACCACGGTGGCTCTCCCGATAAACTTGAGAAAGCACATTGCGCATGCTCTGGCTGCAACTTTTCAAGAGATTACCGAGGCAGATTACAGAGACGTGATAGAGCAAATCAATGGGCTATTCCACGTTTAGGCATGCATGCAGGCAGCCATAACCCAAACCCTCCTCTCCCAAAACATAAAAATCTGCTTACCCCGAGCACGCTCCTCAGTTTCTTCCTCACCAGCAACTTCCAGCTGCTGCGACTGGCTAGCCTCCTTCTGGCTTGAGAAGAGCTCCTGGCTGCATGCCTCCTGGGACTCCGGGGTGTCTCCCTCCACGCCAGTAGCCTCACTGTCGGCTTCCTCTACACCCTCCCCCACTTCTCCCTGCTCTGAACTCTCCATCGTGGTCCTCGGATTGGCAGTGGGGTCACACCCAAGTATGGCATCCAGCTCCTTGTAAAAACGGCAGGTTGTGGGGGCAGCTCCTGAGCGGCGATTTCCCTCACGGGCTTTGCAGTAAGCACTCCTCAGCTCTTTAATTTTGACCCTGCACTGCAACGCGTCCCGTTCATGGCCCCTTCTCAGCAAGGACTGCGATATCTGCCCATAGGTATCATAATTTCTCCTTCTGGAGCGCAGCTATGCTTGCACAGCTTCCTCACCCCAAACACTGATGAGGTCCTGCAGCTCGGAATTGTTCCATGCTGGGGCTCGTTTGGTGCCTGGAGGCATGGTCGCTGATTGATTGAATGATTGATTGCACTCCACACCTGGCTGAGCAAACAGGAAGGGGATTTTTAAAATTCCCAGGGCATTTAAAGGAGGGGTCAGCTGAGCCCAGGGCAGTGGAGTGTGCATGATTACCAGAGAGGCTTCTAAGGTATGCTGGGATACCTCCTTATACCCCGGAGGTCAATAAAAGCGCTGGTGGGCGTCTACACTTGCTGACCAGCGCTGGATTACCAGCGCTGGAATCCCTACACCTGAGGCTCAACCGGGTGTAAAGCCAGTGCTGCAACCAGGGAGTTGCAGCGCTGGCCGTGCTTTGCAAGTGTGGCCACATCCTAAGTTGCAGCGCTGTAACCCCCTCACCAGCGCTGCAACTCTCTAGTGTAGCCAAGCCCTCAGTAGTTTTGCAGTAGAATTGTCTGTGTATTGAAAATGGTTTGTTTAGGCTAGAAAGAGGAGAACTACAAGTCTTGGATTAAGGTTTCAACCTCTCACCTTTGCTAACTTGGCCAAGTTTGCATCTGTGCAAAGAGGAAAGATATAGAATACAATGGGAAATACAAAACAAACAAACAATGATTAAATCTGATTTAACAGTTTCCTTAAATTACAAAGGGATATGTGTCTTTTCAAAGGCATTTGAGAAAATGCTTTGAAGTAAATGTAAGAAAAATCTAAGAAAGTCCAAGAGAAGACACTGATTCTGAAGTTGATCAGAAACTGTTGCTGTAATGCCAGGATAGTCAATTATTTTTTGTCAAAGTCCAAATTCTTGGTCAAGGTTAGTCAAGGCCCAGACTCCAGAGAAAATAATTTAAAAAATGATAAAGTAAATAAGAAGATTTCAGGATCCTTTCAAAAGTGTCTGATAGTCCAGAGATAGCCCGTGGTCTGCCTGTTGTCTACCCTTGCTGGAATGCCTCAGTATCCAAATCATACTTGAGATTTTTTACTTCTCCTTTGAAAATGTAAACTAAACTGGAGTTCTTAAAAAGGAAAGGAGATTAAAAATAACTGGATAATTAGGCAATTGGCAACCATAATTATTTTACACTAGCAAACAAAGAATAATATTTTATATAGGCAGTGATAGTCATTTTAATTTCTTAAAAGCAAAAATATTTTAATAGTGATGTCAGAGAGTTTTTGATAGCATTTAGTAATCAATTAACTGCTTAGAATTGTGTTTGAGGACCAGGAATGAAATCTCTGACATTCTGAAATTCAGTAAATATTTTGATTTATCAGTTATTACACAGTTTACAGAATATAGTGTTCTATCTTACTAAGCCTTGGATAAAAGATATTTTCTTCACCCATATGGCAAAATAAATAATAAAAAATATCTTTTATGGAAGAGTTCTATGCTGTCTATAGTTTTGTGGAAACATCCTGTAGAATTCTGTAACACTAATTTAATTCTCCGTTAAATCTGACAGAATAGTTAAACCTAAACAGAAAGTTTATAATTTCCTATTATATTCCATATAATTTTCATAGCTGTAACCTATTTGGTTTCTAAAAACTGGACAGATATTTTAAATATTGCCTTTATTTGAAGTTTGGACCAGACTTTGATACAGTGCCTAGATCAGGATTTCTCAAACAGGGGTCACCGCTTCTGTAGGGAAAGCCCCTGGCGGGCTGGGCTGGTGTGTTTACCTGCCCCGTCCACAGGTCCGGCCGATTGCGGCTCCCACTGGCCACAGATTGCTGCTCTGGGCCAATGGGAGCTGCTAGAAGCGGCGGCCAGTAAGTCCCTCGGCTCACACCGCGATCGGCCAGACCTGCGGAGGGGGCAGGTAGACACACTGGCTTGGCTTCCCAGGGGCTTTCCCTACAGAAGTGGCGACCCCAGTTTGAGAAATGCTGGCCTAGATGTTTCTTATATTAATACATTGGGAGGTACTGAATTGACAAAACTGGGAACTGAGGTGCTTTGTTTGTCCACAGTACAGGGACATTATGGGAAGCCCCATCTATTGGAATGTTTGCAGCTAGGCTAGACGCAACACTGAAAAATGTATTCTTGAGAACAAACCTATATTAACAGAGGGATGAGTTCTGTGATTCTACTGACAGTGGGAATGGAAGCTGTCCCACAAGCGTACCTGCAGTTGTGATCCAGAGAGAGAATCTGAAGAGGGAAAGGGTTGTTAATTCTCCTTTTCAATTCAGGCCTTCATTTCTCTTCTGAGATTGCTAGCTATTGTCAATCGCAATAGTGATATGGGTGAGTTTTATTTTCTCTTTAAACTTACGTGAACGCTGGACCTGTGAAGAACTGAGCTGAGACAACCATGAGCTTTGAACAGGAGTCATGCGACAGCAACTTTCAGTTATTGCTGACTAGAGCAGAATTTAAAACAGTGACCTAGAGGTAAAAGCTCTATTACCCATAACCAGTCTCCAGGTCAAAGCAGTTCCCCAAACAGCAGTAATTAACATCCACCCACAGTTAGCGGGGAAAACAGGCTAGGAGATGAAAGAAAATGAGTTGCCAAGTTCTTTTATGGAGTAGAGGAGCAAGTACAGGAGAAAGGGTCAATATATGTATGAAAATAAAAAACAAAAAGTTCCATTCCCTCACAGTTTTTTATTGCCCCTATGGACTTCTCAAATCTATAATTTTAAGAAGTGAGAACTGTGCTCAGACTTTTTTTTTAAATTTACTCCAGTCTTTCTTCAATTGGCAGTACGGTGAAGCAAAGGTAGGGCATAAATCCTCATTCCTCAACCATTCTGAGCTCTGAAGTTGAAATTTACCTGTGCTGCAAAAAGCCCAGGTAAATGGGTTTTGTATGGGGCACTAAGTAGGGTTCAAGTATCAGAGAGGTAGCCGTGTTAGTCTGGATCTGTAAAAGCAGCAAAGAATCCTGTGGCACCTTATAGACTAACAGACGTTTTGGAGCATGAGCTTTCGTGGGTGAATACCCACTTCCTCAGATGCATGTAGTGGAAATTTCCAGGGGCAGGTATACATATGCTAGCAAGCAAGCCGCATGTTTGAAAGCCCTGATGTAGAAAGGGCAAGTCATTCCTTCTAGAGCAGTGGTTTTCAAAAAAAATTTCTGGGAACCTAGTTGAAGAAAATTGATGCCCATAACCCAACAGAACTGGGGATGAGGGGTTTGGGAGGGGGCTCTGGGCTGGGGTAGGGGGTTGGGGTGCAGGAGGGGGTCCAAGCTCTGGGTGCAGTCTCTTGGGTGCGGCCAGGAATGAGAGGGTTGGGGTGCAGGAAGGGGTTCCAGATTTGAGGGGAGACCTCAGGGCTGGGGCAAGTGATTGGGGTGCTGACTTACCTCTGGTGGCTCCTGGTCAGCGACGCAACAGGGATACAAAGACAGGCTTCCCGCCTGTCCTGGCACCATGGACCAAGCTGCGCCCTGGAAGCAGCCAGCAGCAGGTCTGGCTCCTGTGTGGAGGCGCATGACTCTTCCGGCCAATGAGAGTGCGGAGCTGGTGGTCGGCGTGGGGGCAGCCTGCCTAGAAGCCGAACCCACTGCTGGCCACTTCCGGGGCACAGCACAGTCTCAGAAAAGATAGGCACTAGCCTGCCTTAGCTGGGCAGCACCGCTGGTGGGACTTTTAACATCCTGGTTCGTGGTGCTGACCAGAGCAAGGCGACCCAGTGCCTGACATGCCGCAACCCAATATTGGGTTGCGACCCACAGTTTGAAAAACACTGTTCTAGAGTTCATCTCAACCAGCTAACATGATAAAATAGAAGTTGCCCAGTCTACATTAGTATTTTAAAATGTGTTTAAAACTTGTTAAATACACTTTTAAAAAATACGCCTTTTTATCCTAGTCTAGAGAAGTTGGGGACTCAAAAGTGTGGTCCACCTTGATCATCTCCAATAGCTGATTTCCTGTCTCTCTTAATTACAGATTCCTCTTTGCACATGCACTGTGTTGGGATATAGAAATGAAGCTTCTCTGCTTGCATGTTCATCTGAAAAATGGTGACTGTCTTGTGCCAGTATGGTTAACAGTTTCTAAAATCTAAAGTAAATACAAATAATCCTAGAAATATTGAACTTTGGATTTTTCCATAATATCAAGCTGTTATTCCTTTTTGTGTTGCTCTTTATGGTTAAGTCTCTGAAGTACAAGGTTTAACAACTTCATAAAAAGATAATGGGAAATTAAATCAGTTACAAAAAGAACTCAATTATAGGATTTAATTTGAGTATCCCAGTAATCTCCTCCACTGTTATTTTGCCATCATATGTGGTGTATGAGAGAACAGTTCAGTTAATTTCAATAGAGTTATATCTACAAGGTAAAGACTAGACTAGTAATACTGCCAGGGAGCTATTTTGACATTTTTAAATAGAGCAGGGAATGTAAAAGGAATTCAGAAGATAAGTATGCTTCATTGGCAGCACCTCCATATTTCCCTATTTGGTGGGATGTGAAACACAGACAACTATGGACCTGATTGTGTTGTCACTTAGATGGGAGTTCTACCTTTGTAAGTGTGGGTAGAACTGAATGCACTTGCCTGCATCTGATCTTGTCCTCCTTCCCCCACAGGGCAGACTCATACACACAAAAAGCCTGGAAATGAAACATAAAACTGCCCTTTCTCTAACAAATAATCCTTGGTACACCAGAGATCTCACAACTGTGCATGATTTCAAGCTACAGTATCTGCTGTAAATAGCCTTGACTCTAAATCCTCTTGCCTTTGCCAGTTTAAAGGGATACTGTCAGAATAAAATTCACATAAAATAATCCCTGATCAGCGTTACTGATAGCTAGAGCAGTGTGAAACTAGGAGGCTCTGGATCACAGGAGTTCATGAAATACTTTGCTTTAGTCTGAGAATTTGTGATGCCATAGTTTTCTTCTGAGTTTAAGTTTCTAATAAATCATCAAACCTAATGCCAAGTTTTGCCCAGTTTCAAGATTAAAAAAACAAGAGGGAAGGACCCATCGAGTTGCATGTAGTTCTCTCACCAAACCAACGCCTCAGTCTAATGTGTATGGAAAACTGTAATTTGATAATGGGTGGGTGGTGAGCTGAGATTTTTCTGATTACTGTTAGAATTATTACTATTAGAATTATTAGTGCACACAGCTCATATATGCAAAAATATGCTATCTTTACTGTTATCCTACTGTCACCCACTTGCCTGCATGCCTATTTACTTCACCCACTTATATCTCATATTTAAATTGGAGTAGGAAGTGTGATTTACTATGGATGGGATTTTCATTGACTTCAATGAGAACAGAGTTAAACCAATGCTAAATACTTCTTAAAATTCCACCATATCTTTGTACAGCACCTAGTTCAATGGGGTCCTGACCAGGTTGAGGCTTTCAGGAGCTACTGTAATGCAAATAGTGATGGTTGGGATAATTGCTCAAAGCTCTGCCTAGATTCACTGAAAGGTTTGTGAATCTTAGCAGGCCAAAATTTCAAGTGTGTAATGAAACAAGGGCAAGTGTCACCTGTTTTTATGCTTTGTTATGAAAGTTTGGTGTAGTTCTCCCACCACCACCTGACTACGCAAGTAAAAACAATTTAAAAACGGAATTAACTTTTCTCCATTTCTGCTCTTTATTTACACAGATTTAAGATAAAATATTAATGCTATCAGTAAACTAGAAGAAATATGATTTGAATGACGTGCAACCAGCAAGTTGTGCACATAGCTAATCTATATAACTACATGTTCCTACCACTGCTAACCTCATCCCAGTTCCTTTTTGTGTTTTGTATTAAATTAGATTACAAGCTGTTTGGAGCAGGGACTGTCTTTCACTATGTGTTTGTACAGCACATAGCACAATGTGGCCCTGAACTAACTAGCCAGCAAGCAGCTGGCTGATGTTGACACACAACCTCTACTGGAAGAAACAGTACTATAAATACTACCTGTAATGATTACTCTTGAAATTGTTTACTTCTGTAGTATAGGTGATTGTCTAGGTACTGATTCCATATTTGTGTCTACCTGTGGAAATTTGTATACATTGTGCATTTTAGGGCTGGCAATAGTTTCTACATTAAGCTGTTTTTTAATCTGACTATAATATACTCGTTCTCAAAAAACGCTTATGAGCAGAACCAAATTGCGTTTGCTATAGCTGATCCCCCCAAAGTGCCAGGAAAGTGGCTTTAAATGGGAAAATTAAGCAAAGTGTACAAGTTCTTTGTAGCTGAGGATCTGAAACAGATATATCGGGAGCTAGTTTATGGAGCACAATTTATTAGAGACATTTGCTGCACCAACTTTTTTGAGCCTTCTCAGCTCGTCTATGATAGAGAATGGTGTTGCTAAGTTTTTGTACATCTTTCAGTAAAATGAGAGATTCGGTCAAGGAGGTCATGTGGAATTATGATACTTTAAGGACATTGTGTTAATTGCCTAATATATGGATTGCATTCATCCATGCAATATACTTCATCTGTACATAGCATTTTCATCTGTAAAATAGTGGATAATAGAATAGTGGATAATATTTTTAATAAATTCTCAGTAAAATTGGTAGATTACTTAGATGATTTGCAAATATGATTCATTGCAGAACAGTCACAGACTGCAACGCAGTGGAAATACTTATCCAAAATGATGCAATATATATATTGTTATAGTAAACCTCTCTTTCTGGGTTTATAAGTATTTTGTGACTAGTGTGTAACAGTAAGGAATAAAATGAAACAAGTAGTATCAAATATTATATAACATTTCTAGATGTGCTAAGCTGGGTAGAAGCTGCAATTTCATATGAAGACGACTGATGAATCCTCATACAATTTATGATGGCCTGTGTTGTGTTTGGCCAAACCAGAGCACCAAATTGTGGCTGACTCTTACATGGGAAAACAGCAAAGACCAGCAAGGAGCCTTCCTTCCTGCTTCTGACCCCCAACTTGGGCTTCCTGCACAAGCACCATTCACAGTTAGTCCTGGCATAGGAAAGCATTGACTGCACCTCAGTGCAGTCCCAGGAGTGCACATCACTTCGAAGAGGAGGAGGAGGAGTTGGGATAGAACTTTGTCCCCTCACATGCCTGTCAGTATTGTCCATCTCAAACATTCAAAAACCAAGACACGCACTTCTCCCTCCTCTGCCCCTGTGGCAGATCATGAGGTTGGCTTAAAGATTTCCTGTGGAGTGAAGTTGCCCACATGAGATGAGGCCATTTCACTTTAAAAATTCAGCCTTAAAAACATACACAGAAATGGAGGCTTCTCAATTCACTGTTTGCAGGCTCTTCCACTTACCATCTCCTGTCTCTTTGAGAGTGAAGAGCTGCTGTTGACCTCAGTCAACAGGAGAGGCAGCTTTCCACTCACATTATCCTGCTACACCTCCCCAGAGTCTCTTGTCTCCCACGTATCCTCCACATTCCTCCCTCCCCCATTTCTCCTCAGCCTCCAGCTATGTCTACACTTACAGCAGGATGTATTGTACATACACTGCATGCCCCCCAGCATGGTTATAAATAGCAGCATAGATAGTGAGGCACTGCTTAGGCAAGTAAAGACACACCTGAACCTTGTGGCTATGTATACTACACAGTGCTCTACATGCCAAAGCAGCCGCCTGCATCTACAGTCCCGCTGCCTCCTTGCTTCCAGACCCTTTCCTTGCTCCAAGGAAAAGCTCCAACACCAGGGAGAGGCTCTGGCAGGGGAGAGGCAACAAGGAGCTGTCAGAGCCTTTCCCCTGTGCCTCCCCTGCCTGAGTCTTGCACTGCCATGTGTAGGTACACGCAGCAGTGTGGATGCAACCTGCTTTTCACTGCAGATGGTAGCTACTTGTACCCTACACACCATTGCCAGCATAGGTAAGGCCTGTAGGCAGTAGCAGATTGCCAACGGGGCCCATGCCCAGGGGCCCTGGCCAACTGGGGGACTCTGGCCCCCGTGCTCTGACACCGCTCCCCAGAACAGTACTGAGTAGGCAGAGCAGGGGAATCCCCCAGTGGCTCCTGACCCATCACTGGCAGAAGCTGTGGGGCAGCAGGGGAAGGCCCCAGCACCCTCCACCTGTCCCAGGCAGAAGCCCTGGGGTGATAGGGGAAGCCCCTGCACCCAACTCCACTCTCTGGTAAAAGCCAGGCAGGTGGAGCAGGAGAAGCCCCAGTGCCCTAACTCTGGTCCTTCACAGAAGTGCGGGGTATTATGGAGGAAACCCCAACACCTGGACTCCTGCTGCTGCCCTGGGACTGGAGGAGCTCTTACTCTCTGCCATGGCCTCGAGGCCATAGTGTGGGTACAGAACTCTCTGGTTTTGGGACTGCAGTACAGGAGGGAGAGAGGAGCAAAAGAAGTTGTGGAATGGAGGGGGGAACCCTGGGTTGAATGGAAGTAGGCTCTGGGAAAGGGGCAAAAAAGGGGTGGGGCTGTGGGCAAGGCCGCAGGTGGAAGGGGTGGAATAGGGGTGGGGCTGCAGTCGGAATGAGTAGGGTGGTGCCCCCCACTTGCTTTGGCCCAGGGCCCCAGGAAATGTTAATCAGCTTCTACGTGTAGGGTACATTCTACCTCTCTGCCACATCCTATTTCTTCCCTTCTGTACCATTCAGTCTCTTTCTGCTTGCCACATTCCCCTTTAGCCCCCGCAGTTCACATACTGCTCACTATATTTTCAGGCTCCTCGGGAGTTTCCTATTCAGTTTCCTCAGTGATGAGCTGCCAAAATATTAACAACAGATTCCCTCCTCCTCACCTCACAAGGGGGTAGTGTCCCATCCAACTCCCCATGTTCCTTGACTGCCCCTTGCCACCCCATCCAACCCCTCCCCTCAGTCTTGATGGCCCCCCGGGTCCCTGCCCCATCCAACCACCCCTTCTCTCTGTCCCTGACTGCCCCCACCACCTCATCCAACCCTTGCTTCTTCCTGATTGCCCCCCAGGACCCTTACCCCCATTCACTCCCCCTGTTCCCTGCCCTCTGACTGCCCAGACCCCTATCCACCCCCCCCCACAACCCACCAAACACCCCCTCCCTGCCTCCTGCCCCCTTACCACACTGCCTGGGGCCCAACTCACCGGACCGGGCCGGGCCGGAGCCGCTTGGCTGGCACCAGCCCGAGCCAGGGGTGCTTGGCTGGGACTGGGCTGGGGCGCTCAGCCGGGGCCAGGTGGAGCTGGACTGGGCTGTGCGTACCGTGCCCCCTGCCTGCTGCTTGTTTCAGGCTTCCCGCGAACATTTGATTCGCGGGAAGCAGGGAAGGGGGAGGAGAAGGAGGGCGGAGCATTCAGGGGAGAGGGGGAGGTGAGCTGGGCCTGGGGGCTGGGTGGACAGCTGCCCGAGCTTTTGTTAAATTTAAAAGCTTTTTTAGAACCGGTTGTCCTGGAACAACTGGTTCTAAAAAGGCTTCTAAATTTAACAACTAGTTCCTGCAAACCGGTGCGAACCGGTTGGAGCTCACCACTGAGTTTCCTAGCATATTACCCTGCCTCCTGCCCCAACAGTCCCATCTTTGCACCTCCACATACCCCATCCCCAACCTATCCCTCTCATTCTCCCTGAGAACACCCTGGCTTCAATGCCACTGACATGGTAGGTGGTGTCCATCTTTGCCAGGGTTCCTCAAGTTAAGGTTGGATAAAAACAAAACTTTTTCAGAATTCTCAGTCTTTCAAAGTGCCTGGGTCCACTCACCGCTAGGGCACCTCCTTCTGGCTGCTCTGGGGATTTGCTCCTTCTATGTCTGACACCATCTTCTGGTGCTTGTTCACACACCCTGCCACCAGCCAGGTCACTATAGTCCTCCCTTAGCAGAATCCTATCAGCTGACTTACCCAGGCAGCCTTCAGCTCCATTGCCCAGTCTGTGTCACTTGCCTAGTGTCAGGTAGGGGAAACCCCCATGCCCACCCTGTACTCAGGGTTCCAGTCCAGTGATACCTCTCCCAGGGAGGGATAGCTCAGTGGTTTGAGTATTGGCCTACTAAACCCAGTGTTGTGAGTTCAATCCTTGAGGGGGCCACTTGGGGATTGATCCTGCTTTAAGTAGTGGATTGGACTAGATGATCTCCTGAGGTCCCTTCCAACCCTAATGATCTATGACTGCAGACTACATCCCCTTTTAACTTCCAATTTTCTGGCTTTATTCCACTCCGAGTGATCCTTCTCATTGAGTTACCTCATCAATCAGTCTCTCAAGCCCTGTCTCTCCCTCAGGTGCAGCCTATTGAGTTAATTAATCTAACTTAACTTGTTCTACCTTGTGTGGGGAGAAGACCCCTCACAGTCCCAAATATCATAAGACCTGCTACCAGCACAGCCAGCTAGCAGGCTGCATAAGCTTACACAGTCCAGTTCACTCTAGTCTGCTCAGGAAGGAACTGTACCTCCCTGAATTACAATACCTCACTGAATTTCTGGTGAAGTGCTACACTTTGGCCCAGAATACAGCAGGCAACAGAACATTTTATTATAGACCTATATCAGGAATTCTCAAACCGTGGGTTGGGACCCTAAAGTGGATTGCAACCTTCTTTTAATGGTGTTAGACTTGTTGGAACCCAGGGCTGAAGCTGAAGCCTGAGCCCCACATTCCAGGGCTTAAGCCCTGGGTGGCGGCGCTCAGATTATAGGCCCCCTGCCTGGAGTTGAAGCCCTTGGACTTTGGCTTTGGTCCCTTGCCCAGGGTGGTGGGGCTCAGGGTTTGGCTCCCCTGCCCAGGGCAGCAGGACTCAGGTGGACTCAGGCTTCGGTCCTGGGGTCATGTAGTAATTTTTGTTATCAGGAGGAGGTCGTGGTGCAATGAAGTTTGAGAATCCCATCCTATATATATAAGCAGAGGTCTGAATTAAATGCAAACCTTGTTTGCTAGAAGCGTATAGAAGGCTCTCCCCGCTTCCCCCCGGGCAGGGCCAAACACAGAACTGTGCAAATCAAAGGACCAAAACTAGCAGAAACCTTGCTGTCCTTACAGAATGCAGAGATCTGCTGAAATAATTGAACTATATTATACTGTATATTTCAGAAAGATAAAATTTGCCTCTGGAAGCTTTTTATAGGCTGATCTGCAAATGTCCAGTAATTGTGCCTGCTATAAGTCCTTAAGAAACTTTTAATGAGAAATACTTACTGTTCACAATTCTCCAGTTCCCCTAACTATATTTCTGTGTTAAATATTTTAAATTTTTAAAAAATCTTTAAAAATCAGTTAAATAACAATTTAATAGGAAAGGTGGTTTATTTTCAGGAATACACAAAAACGTATCTCAAACCATAAATCTTTTCTTTTAGCCATTCTGATTTTAAAAATAACCCATTTTTTTTAAAGTTATTATTTTCTAAATAATATAAATTTATAATATAATATAAAATAAATATTTTCTGGGCCTGTAAAATATTAGACCATAGCAACATTTAAAGATTAACTTGAAAACAGATGTTTATAATGAATCAGATGCACTTTAACTTTAATCACGTTACCAGGTGCTATCAAAACATGCTTCTGAGTCAAAGCATTATCTTACTGATAACATTCTAAATGATGCTGGATAAGGAAGTATGACTTGTAGCCATGCATCCTCCACAGTGATCTCAGCAGTTCTGACAAACTAAACGAGGTCAAGTAAGGTCAGTGGGGTTTTTTGCTGGGTGGAGGGGGAGTGCGGAGAGGGGGAAGAGAGATCAGGTGCTTTGGCCAGTAATGTTGGTACTTCAGGAGACACTTTTCTCTTTGATTAAACCAATTCCCTGCCGAGCATGAGCTGTTAAAGTTACTGAACCCAATTTTCTCCCTGCAGTATATGTTTTACTTTCATTGAACTCAGTGTTGATTTTCTTGTCTTCATTTATAATATAATATAGTAGTGGAATGCTGAAATATCATTATTAAGAGAAACACTTTGGGTTTTGCTTGAATACGGCAGGGGCGGAGGGGAGAGGGGAAGAAGGTTGTCAGAGAAAAGAACAAACTCAATGGGTTAAAAAAAAAACACCAAAAAACTTCAGCATTACAAAAACTGGCAGGTAAATTGAAATTACCACTAAGTGTTCCATGTGAGTAAGTGAATCTTAATCTGTTTAATTTTTAAATGGACATATTTACCCAGGGAAAATATTGCTCTACTATTTAACTTCGATGAGTAGCAATGTCTGTTTGGCCCCACTGATGGATTACATGCTTTAGTTTTAGTTCCCCATCAATGCTGAGAACTTGGAAGGGAGTGGAATCAGGGTAGGTTTGGCGTGAGGGGGTTGGGCAGTATTCTGGGAATGCAGGCAGGAGATGTGCCCTCCATAACTGCCGCTGAGAACAGCTCCATGTTTCTTTAGCTTAGGATCCGGGTGGGTCAGTGTTTCTGCAATAACATACATTCAGTGATGGCTCTTCCCATGCACCAAAGACATAGCAACTTCAGGGGCTATTACAGCCACAGAACCATTCCTCTGGTGCTTCACAACCAGCACTGGCAAAGGGGAAAAGACTCATTGGTATGCTCTGCCTGCATTCAGTTGCTTTGGTGACACAATGCAGCCATAATCCTTTAACTAGCAGCCTGAGTGCAACAGCATATCTGGTTTACCCCTTCCCTTAGACATCACCATGCTAGTTTGACCTTGCATTGTGAAAAGGATTTGGCCCTTAATGATTAAGTCCTAGAAATTGTATGCATTTAGTTACCACTGACTCAGATAAAAGCATCTCCCAAACCATATTCTCCAGCTCATGGCTCATGTAAACAAACGAAAGAATTAGTAGAAACTATCTATGTGAAATTCTTCTACTCAAGCATCTGTGATCTCAAAGCACATCCTTATTTCCCTCTTCTGGGGATGAGGAGATGACACTTTTTCACGGTGTATTTTATAAGGTTTGTTTCATGTAATGTCCTGACTAGCTAAGTCAATAATGCTGCTCAGCTTTCTTTCCTCAGCTGGGATATAATGAGAAGGAATTCCCACCTGCCAGCTCTCCGGGGTTTCCCCTCTCAGGAACTCATATGCCTTAGCTAGAATCTGTCAGAATACACTTTGAAGCCTGGAGCTTCTATGGGAGCATTAACTGGCTGCTTCTCAGCATTCCCTGAACTTTTGGTAAAGATGGTCAGTGGTTTGTCCAGTGTAGAAAACCCAGCGCAATTGTTCGGTCCTAAAGAGTTTTCATATCAAGCTCTGAAGGGCTTGTATAGCCTGTCAAAGTGTTACATTTCTTTGCTTTAAAGTTTATCTTTAAAATATTTTAAGGTTGATACATATTTTTACTAATTTTTTGCTTATATTAATGCCATCAATGCAATCAACATGCTTTTAATAAATTGAGACTACTTCATATTTTAGAGATTGAGTTAAATGGTGGAGAGGCTATAAAAAAACATGGGACAATGAAAACAGCATAAAAGTAGTAAATATAAGAAACAGGCTTGGAATTGTGGAGTTAGTCACTGCTATGCCAATAAATATTGGCAGTTGTTTCCTTTTCCAGTATGTGAAATTAAGAACAGCTTACTGTCTTGGAGGCTATTGTTCAGATTTAACTTCATAAAATATATAAACAAGTTCATCTGGAGATAACTTACTATGGTGATGAGAACAATGTTTTAGTTTCCTGTTAAAAATATTGTCTTACCATTATAATACTGTTAATGACACTGTTATATTTTTCAGGGAACTAATATTAGTAAGCCTAATGGACAGTAGTTTACTGTACAGGCACAAAAATGCTCTGCCTTTCTAAAAGCATTAAACATTCTGTAAATGTGCCATTTTCCCTGTTAGTAGTAGAAAATTAACCATTAAAAAAACTTAGTTACACAATCCCTTCATTCTCAAACTAAGGGGACACATTTACAGAGAGTGCCAGCCATTTATTAACAAGATCATAGATTACAGATCAGGCTCTAAAACTAGACTGTCCTTTTTCTTTAACATTATTAAACTTTTGAATGTCCTGAACACAGACTGTAGTAAGTCCGAGCGTCCTTATGTAGTTCTAAAATGAGACCTTCATTTTACCAGATGCGCAGTGAGCATACATCCTGTTAGAAGTCAGCCACTTTTAAATGGCATGCCAAGAAATAAAGATTCAAAGCTAACAAATAGTTTTTTGGTAAAAGATGAAACAATTGGTTTGCACGAAAGTGGACTTTTATCTACTATCTTAAGCAAAATAACATGGAGAAAATAAAAAGAAACGTAAATACTAACCTAATATTGCTGCATCACTGGAGTTAATTGCTCAGTGTTTTGTGTTGTGTTTTGGGCAGCTGTATTTTTAATATGTATGATGTCCGCACCTCTTAGTCAACTATTCGTTATGTATTGCAATTGTCACCAAATGCAAGACTTTAATTCCTTTTTCTTTAATTTACAGGCTTGTTCTGGCTGTGGAAAATGTGACTGCAGTGGAGTAAAAGGGCAAAAAGTGAGTATCTGTCTAATTTTCTCACTTATATTGGCAACACCACAGAAATTATTGGAAGGCAAATGAGATGCAGTTAGAGATGGGTGCACAGCCAACTGCTTAGTGTGTAGGTCTACAGCTTCTTAGGCCCAAACTGTGGTAGTGTCAGGCCTGTATGGCAGAGAGTTTGGATCTGTTAAGGGAAATTGTGGAAATGAAACTTTTAAAAAATGGGGATTACTAAATATTAATTTTTAAATATATTAGCACAAGATTTTTAGCACAACTGACACTCAAATACATACTTCCACAAGTATGACCTATTGTTAGGGAACCAGATTCTTATAAAACATGTAGGAGTTCTATATAGATCAGGGGTCGGCAAGCTTTGGCACATGGCCCATCAGGGTAATCTGCTGGCGGGCCACGAGACATTTTGTTTACATTGACTGTCTGCAGGCACGCCCCCACCCCCGAAGCTCCTAGTAGCCGCAGTTCACCGTTCCCGGCCCATGGGAGCTGTGGGAACCAGCGGCCAGCATGGGGGCCCCCGGAGCTGCAGGCTGCAAGGGTATCCCACAGCCCCCAGCTGCTGCAGGCAACTCCTAGCCCCTACACAACTGCCCCACTTCAGATGGTTTGGGGACCTGCAGAGCCCCATTTTGTCACAGATATTTTTAGTAAAAGTCACGGCCGGGTCACGGCCTCCGTGAATTTTTCTTTTTTGCCCATGGCCTGTGTCATGGTATAATTCCCCACTCTGAACCTTAGCGTCCAAAAGATGAGGTACCAGCATGAATTCCTCTATGCTCAATTACCAGCTTAGTACTTGTAGCGCTGCCCCCAACCAGGAATTCCAGTGCCTGGTACACTCTGGTCCCCCCAAAACCTTGCCCAGGGACCCCAAGACCCAGTCCCTCTGGATCTTAACACAAGGAAAGTAAACCCTTTCCCTCACCGTTGCCTCTCCCAGACTTCCCCTCCCTGGGTTACCCTGGAAGATCACTGTGATTCAAACTCCTTGAATCTTAACACAGAGAAGAAAATTCACCTTCCCCCTCCTTCTCTCTCCCCCTCCCAGACTCTCCCTGAGAGAGAAAGTAATCCTAACACAGAGAGAAAATTAACCTTTCTCTCCCCCTTCCCTCCTTTCTCCCCACCAATTCCCTGGTGAATCCAGACCCAGTCCCCTGGGGTCTCACACCAGAATAAAAAAAAAATCAGGTTCTTTAGCAAGAAAAGCTTTTAATTAAAGAAGAAAAACAGTAAAAATTATCTTTGTAAATTTAAGATGGAATATGTTACAGGGCCTTTCAGCTATAGACACTGGGAATACCCTCCCAGCCTAAGTATACAAGTACAAATTAAAATCCTTTTAGCAAAATTTGAACTCCTTCCAGCCAAATACACATTTGTAAATAAAGAAAACAAACATAAGCCTAACTCGCCTTATCTACCTAGTACTCACTATTCTGAGCACATAAGAGCCTGTATCAGAGAGATTGGAGAGAAACCTGGTTGCACGTCTGGTCGCTCTCAGAACCCAGAGAGAACAACCACCAAAATCTAACAGCACACACAAAAACTTCCCTCCCTCAAGATTTGAAAGTATCCTGTCCCCTGATTGGTCCTCTGGTCAGGTGACAGCCAGGCTCACTGAACTTGTTAACCCTTTACAGGCAAAAGAGATATGAAGTACTTCTGTTCTATTAACTCTTACTTATCTGTTTATGACAACCTGTCCCTGACTTATACTAAAAATATCCGTGACAAAATCTTAGCCTTACTCATGATGCACTGTGCGGCTTGGTCAGAGGGGAGTCCCAGTGCATCAGGGGAAATGTAGTCCAGCCAGGAAGCCCAGCCCATAGGAGAGAATGGGGGCCTGAACTACAACTCCCAGGAACTGATGTGCACAATAGAGAAATACACTTTTAATGTTGAACTGACTTGAAGTAAAACATTTTGGTTCAGTTCAACAAACTGAAATGTTTCAATTTGGGTCACATCAATCTTGAATGAAAATTTTTTTTTATTTTACCCCACAGAATAAAGGATTGACATAAAATTCCTGGCCAGCTCAAAAAAATGTTGTTTTTTCTGTATTAGTAAAAAATGCATGCTTAATATTAATTGCAGTTACACAGTCATAGTAAATCCTTTTCCATTGCAATCCCTGTGATGCATCTTTTAAAGTCCCATTTCCTCAGGCTGACTGTCATAAACAGATAGCTAAGGGTTAATGTCTCTTTCACCTGGAAAGGAGTAACCTGAAACACCTGACCAGAGGACCAATCAGGAAACAAGACTTTTTCAAATCTGGGTGGAGGGAAATTTGGTTGTGAGTTCTTTGTTCTTTGTCTTGTGTCTGACCCTCTCGGCTCTGAGAGTGATTTTTCTGTCTCCTGGCTTTCTAATCTTCTGTTTCCAAGTTGTAAGTACACAGATAGGAAAACCATAGGTTTATATTGTTTGTTTTTTTGTATTTACATGTGTGTAGTTGCTGGAATGTGTTAAATTGTATTCTTTGTGGATAAGGCTGTTTATTCATATTTCTTTTTAGCAATTGACCCTGTACAGAGAGACCATTTTTATGTATTTTTCTTTCTTCTTATAAAGCTTTCTTTTTTAGACCTGCTGGAGTTTTTCTTTAGTGGGAATTCCAGGGAATTGAGTCTGTAGCTCACCAGGGAATTGGTGGGAGGAAGAAGTAAGGGGGAAATCTGTGTGTTAGATTTACTAGCCTGACTTTGCATACCCTCTGGGTGAAGAGGGAAGTACTTGTGTTTCCAGGACTGGAAATAGAGAGGGTGGAGTCCCTCTGTTTAGATTCACGGAGCTTGCTTCTGTGTATCTCTCCAGGAACCCAGGGAGGGAACACCTGGGAAGGAGAAGGGAGAAGGGAAATGGTTTATTCCCCTTTGTGGTAAGACTCAAGGAATTTGGGTCTTGGGGTCCCCAGGGAAGGTTTTTGGGTGGACCAGAGTGCCCCAAAACACTCTAATTTTTTGGGTGGTGGCAGCTTTACCAGGTCCAAGCTGGTAACTAAGCTTGGAGGTTTTCATGCTAACACCCATATTTTGGACGCTAAGGTCCAAATCTGGGAAATATGTTATGACACTGACAATGCGTCCTTCAATGTAATTTGTGTTAAAATCTACATCTCTTGAATAAAACTTGAGTAATCCATGATCTTTGTAAGAGAAATGTGGGTGTGTTGAAATACATTTCCAAGGTGTGAATCTGCAATGCAGCCCCTTTCATGGCTTCTATTTCTGCCTATAAATTCTCTGGCTTTGTAAATATTATTGATGTGTAAATACCACCCCTCTTGCTCTTCTTCTCATTCATTTTCTGCTGTACAGTTTTTAATGTACACTGTACTGGTTTGTTGCAAACACCTTGCATACATTCCTGAGTATAGTATAGAGGTTTAAGCAGCATGAATTTGGAATAAACACATTAATCAGGAATGAACGGTGCAGCCCAAATGTGTGCTCCTAAAGCGTTTTGTCACAGCATACCAGTCTTGTATTCTATACTATTAAACATATGTTATAGAAGAACTTTAAGGATGTTTTAGAGAGTTAAAATGTTGTTGGGGACTTCCTTTTGTATTTTTTTTCTGGAAAACCAAACTGCCTTAACTGGAGGCTAAAGGCAGGTGAGGCAGTTGAAGATGCGTGATGATTTCATTCATAACAGAACATAGATCAAGATGTAGGGTAAATAGTTTCGGAAGTTTCTCGGAGGTACTCTTCTAACCTTTTCAACCAACAAGTAGCATCAATTAAGTCAGCTGTCCGTTTAATAAAAAAGACAAAGTAGCATGATTCAGTTCACGCTAGAATTCCTGAAAACCTCAGGATTCTGAACTCTGACCTTATTCTCTATTTACCACTCTGTTCTAGATATTTCTTGTTTCTCAGCTGCAACAGTAAATAAATTATTGTGGAAAGAAGTTTTAAGCCCACACTCTACTTTTCAAACCCATTAGTTTACAGACCTTAATTTCCAGCTTGCTCTCTGTTCTGGGTAAGGAATAAAATATAGTGTTCAGCTTTTTATGAACTGTTTCTGAGATGTTGAAATTGTCATTTATTTCAAACTCAGATCCAGATTCTTCATGCTAGAGGTAGAAGAGACAGTTTCTCTGCTGCTGTATTTATTTACCTAGGCTCAGAGTTTTAAAAAGTGTTCTTCTATAAAAGTAGGCTCATGTCTTGATGTCCAAGCCAACCACCTCAAACTCTTTAACAACTTAGATCAAAATGGGAAGTGGAAGAGATACAGGTATCAATACACAGCAACAGAAACTCCAATAAACCACAGAACCCATGCAAACTCTTCCAAAAAATCTGGGCATGTGCATGACACTCTTATAATGCTGTTTTATGTACAGGATATTATCCCAAAGTGTTCTGTCTTAAATGTGTACTCTGTTAAATATGTAAATGTTTTGGTTTGAGTGGGGAGTCTGATTTCATTGCTGACCTTAGAGACATCCAAAAGGGGGAATGAGCAGCGATACCTAAAAGACCATTGAAAAAGTAAAAGGACTGTGAAATACTACAAAAAGTGCACCAAAGCCTGCTCATTTTGTTGTTACTAGTGCCAAGCATTAGAATATACCTTTAGGGTTTGAGTGGATACCTGACTTTTGCAAAACTGGTTCAGACTAGCTATAATTTTTAGTTACATTTCTTTAAATGTATGACCTATATATTTAGGGCCAAATCTTCTACCCAGCCACAAGCCTGAATAGCTGGACTAGGTTCTGGAAAGTTGTGCAGGGGAAAGAAGAGAGGCATCCACCCCTACAGGCTGCATAGTTCTAGATAGGCTATTCAACTCAATAAGTGAAGCAATTTTCTTCTGCACCTCTAATGTAGCCCCACTGTGACAAGGTGATTGAAGGATTGATGCATATCCTCTGGGCCCACTCTGCCTCTCCTCTACCCACACCCTACATATTGCCAGATAGGAACCCCTACTGAGGTGGGCCCCATATGTGCAGAACTGTGCAAACTTTAAAGAGCCTCTTCAAATCTACCCCCTTCTAACACAATGGAACCACACCAGTTGAGCTGCATGGGAGCTTCAGCTGCTGTGGAAGTGGGTGCTGGCTTTACCCTTTAATGCCTTAATTCAGAGCATCTGGAGGTATATTTTTCACCATAGTGTGGGAAGAATTTTCAGGCTCCTTTTATTTTTGTAATCAACACTCAGTTTGCCATATGATTGCATTTATGCTCTCACAGTACAAATGCAAGGAAAAATCTTTGCGATAGAAACTTGTGAAATACCATATTAAAAATTACTAGAGGACACTTTCAGCATGAGAAGACTGTATTATAATGACATTTTTATCTCTCATTTGAGAAAGTTTTTATCACATTGGGTCACTGGGATAGCCATATTTAGAATATGTTCAGCTACACTAGAGAAAAATCTTATTGGACCGCCTCCAATTTAAATTGTATCCCTATGCTAAAATCCTTTAAGCTGACTCATACTTTATTATGGGCATGTAATTGACAAAGCCCTAGTTTTATTTTTTTCCAGATTTTAGAAAATGAATTTCACTGCAACAGATGGCTCTTAGCATATAAAGCCTTTGTTATTAAATTGGAGTACTGAAGGAGTTAGCTGAGGAAATCTTGGTACCGCTGGCAATAAGATTTACAAACTCATGGATTACAGGAGAGGTCCCAGAAGACTGAAGAAGGGTCAATGTAGTGAAATTTACACTATGTAAGCTAAAAGAGTTAAAAGAAAAAGGTCAAACAGTGTTTCAAAATTATCAAAATAATTGACACAAAACAAAATTTGTTTTTTTGGTTTATGAATACTTAAGAGTTTGACTTTGTCCTTACTTGAGGTAGCGACAAATTTTGAACATGAAAGTATTTGTGGGATGGGAAAACTGTTTTCAGTTCAGCTTTAATCATTAATGAAGGGGGAAGTGCGAGGACTGTGGCCTGATTATCAAAGGTGTTAAACATCTGCTGTTTCTACAGACATCTATGAGATCTGTGGCTGCTTAGCATTTTTGACAATCAGGCCATATTAACTATTTGTTGAATGTTTATGGCATTTCCATTGTGGCTGCAATGTGTTTATAATGATGTATCCATTCTTTTGCTGTCACTTAGAGAAAGAATCTATTTCTTAATTCAAATCAAAGGTAAGAACATATATCCTACACAACAAGTATATGAACAAAGGTAACACTCTCAAAGAACCAAGATGACAAAAGGCTATAAATACTGTTTGAATGAACAGTCCATGTTGGAAGTTTTAAGCAGTTTGCCTACTTGGCAGGATAAATACATAAGTGGTACTTGAAGCTCTCACACCTTGCCTTTTTTCTGTTCCAGCTGGGTATTGGAACCATTTCTCCCCTTCGCCTTAAGTAAGACCAAATGCCTCTGGGAAAATTTTAACGTAAAGTATATTCTTACACTTAGTATGGCAGTCTTGGCTATCTTTGGTTCCAAGTGACATCCAATTTAATTTAAATGCTGATATTCCTGTGGAAAGATCTCTATACACACAAACATCCAAGCATCCCTATGTAATGGAATATGCCTATACAGTACTCAGTTTCCAGTGCCTAATTCCAATGCTTTTCATATAGTAGTATTCCACTTGGCATTACATGGCCTTCTTAAACAGCTGCTGCCAGATACATATTTCCAAGACTTTGCTTGTACAGAAGTTGGCATAATATTCTCAGACCTTTCATCATGGAGTACAACATGACGTGTAGCTGTGTGGAGTATGATTTTACACTTGTGCAACTGTTTCTAATTTACCTTCTCATTGCAATTTCTCGCTAGGCTTGTAGGACCTGGTTCTGATCTCATCCCAGTGTAAATTACATGTAATTCCACTGAAGTCAGTGGGGTCTCACAAACAAAAACCAATGCAAAAGCAGAACAAGCTAATAAAGTCTCCCCTGTTCTTAGCTTCTTCCTTATTCAATATGAAAAAGGGTCTCATTCTATGTTAGGAAATATCAATAACTTTAAAATGTTGAAAATGGGGATAGAGCCAGGCCAATCAGTATCTATGCTTACTCTGTTGTGTCTGTATTAGAGCCCTCTGAGTGACTATTTTTTTAATACCGTTCCCGTCCTGCCCCGCAATACCCAGTCCCACTCCTGCATGCTCCCGCATTGTTTCTTCCTTTTTTATCCCACTTCTACCTGCAAAAACCTTTGATCCTGCAAGAGAGACAGATTTCCCCATGCTACTAAAAATACAACAAAAAAATCCTCAAAACCACGGTTGGTATTATATCAGAATTCAGACACAATTTTTACCACTAAAAGAATAAAAAAAATTACTTAAACCATATAAAAATACTTCAACTCCTGTTAAAATAGACATCAAATTTTTCTATCCCTCATTTAAATTTAAGTATTAAAACCTTTATGTAAAAAAAATTAGTGTTTTCCTGAAAATTAGTGCAGTTTTTTTGTTTGTTTGTTTTTGCCCACCCAATCCCGCCCACAAAGTACATTTTACACACTCCTGCTATTATGGCATCCAGTCCTGTGGGATCTAGTCCTGCTGCAGAATTCTAATCTATATGTTTAAAACATGTTTTTCCCGTGTGCAGTTGCTTCCATATCTTGACATGTGTGGAAACTCTTCCAAACTGATTCTATTTTTTATGTGCTCCTTATTTGCTTATTCTTCTACACTAATATTCTATTGCCATGTTGTAGACATTGTTGAGTGAATGTTAATCAGGGGGCTGTGGATGAAAGTAGGAGAGAAAATGTGTGGGGAACACCAAAGCCATATTATGTAGCTTACTCATCAGGCTCCTTTCAATTGTTCTCTCGCCAGATTTACACTGTTTGCTGGTGATCTCATATAAATGAGACCAAGTTAGCTAATATAACTGATGCTCAGATAAGATGCCAGATTCCCACACAGGGAGATTGATTAATTGCAGCAAAAACCTCTATCCTCTGTTTCTCAGTACATGTTCTCCACAGTATTGTGCATAAGAGAGAATCCAGGTATAAACAACCATCATTAAAGAAACTGAAGTAAAAGATGGTTACTCACCTTTGTAACTGTTGTTCTTCGAGATGTGTTGCTCATACCCATTCCAATTAGGTGTGCGCGCGCCGCATGCACGTTCGTCAGAGACTTTTTACCCTAGCAACACTCGGTGGGCCGACAGGCCGCCCCCTGGAGTGGCGCCGGTATGGCACCTGATATATACCCCTGCCAGCCCATCCGCTCCTCAGTTCCTTCTTGCTGGCTACTCCGACAGTGGGGAAAGAGGGCGGGTGTGGAATGGATATGAGCAACACATCTCGAAGAACAACAGTTACAAAGGTGAGTAACCGTCTTTTTTTCTTTGAGTGCTTGCTCATATCCATTCCAATTAGGTGATTCCCAAGCCTTACCTAGACGGTGGGGTCGGAGCGAGATGTTGCGGAATGTAAAACCGCTGAGCTGAAGGCGGCATCGTCTCTAGCCTGTTGGACCAATGCATAGTGCGATGCAAAGGTGTGGATGGAAGACCAGGTGGCCACGCGGCAGATTTCCTGTATGGGAACATGGCCCAAAAATGCGGCAGAGGAGGCATGAGCCCGAGTAGAATGGGCGGTAAGATGGTCAGTCGGAACATGAGCCAAGTCGTAGCATGCCCGAATACAGGATGTCACCCAAGATGCAATACGCTGGGAGGAGATGGCCATGCCCTTCATACGTTCCGCCACCGCCACAAATAGCTGAGGTGAGCGGCGGAAGGGCTTGGTCCTCTCGATGTAGAAGGCGAGAGCCCTGCGGACATCCAAAGAATGGAGCTGTTGCTCTTGTCGTGATGAATGCGGCTTTGGACAAAAGACTGACAGGAAGATGTCCTGGTTAACATGGAAGGCGGAGACGACCTTAGGGAGGAATGCTGGGTGCGGTCGCAGCTGTACCTTGTCCTTATGAAACACCGTGGATGGAGGATCCACGGTCAGTGCACGAAGCTCCGAGACTTGTCTAGCCGAGGTGATAGTGACTAGGAAAGCTACCTTCCAGGACAGGTGCAGCAGCGAGCATGTGGCCAAAGGCTTGAAAGGGGGCCCCATGAGCCTGGTTAAGACAAGGTTCAGGTCCCAGGTAGGGGTAGGCCGTTTGACCTGTGGGTATAGATGCTCCAAGACCTGGAGGAATCTTGACACTATAGGGTGAGAAAAAACGGAACTGCCAGCTCCGCCCGGATGGAAGGTGGATATAGCCGCCAGATATACTTGTAGAGAGGAGATTGCCAATCCCTGCTGTTTGAGAGACCACACGTAGTCCAGAATAGTGGGGACTAATGCGGAATGCGGCGAATGGCTGTGCTGGATACACTAGTGGCAGAAGCGCTTCCATTTTGCGAGGTAGGTCAAGTGCGTGGAGGGCTTCCTGCTACCCAGCAACACCTGCTGTACTGCAGCGGAACAGCACAACTCCGACTGGTTTAACCAGACAGGAGCCATGCAGTCAGATGAAGGGACTGCAGGTCTGGATGGTGCATCCTGCCAAAGTCTTGTGTGATCAGGTCCGGCCAAAGCGGCAGGGGGAATTGGGTCTGCCAGGGACAGGTCGAGCAGCATGGTGTACCAGGGCTGCCTCAGCCAAGCCGGAGCAATCAGGATGAGGTGAGCTCTGTCCCTTCGGAGTTTGAGCAGGACTCGGTGAACAAGAGGGAAGGGTGGAAAGGCGTAACAGAGGCGGCCCGTCCACGGGATCAGGAACGCTTCCGACAGGGAGACCAGGGAGTGACTCTGTAGAGAGAAGAACACCTGGCATTTCCTGTTCATTCTGGATGCAAACAGGTCTATGTGGGGAAATCCCCACCTCCAGAAAATTGAATGAAGAACGTCTGGACGGATGGACCATTCGTGAGATAGGAGGATCTGCTCAGGTGATCCGTGAGGGTGTTCCGTACCCCCGGGAGAAAGGAGGCCACTAGATGTACGGAGTGGGCTATACAAAAGTCCCACAGGCCTATTGCTTCCTGACACAGAGGGGAGGACCGGGTCCTGCCCTGCTTGTTGATGTAATACATGGCCATTGTGTTGTCCGTGAACACCGCAACACAACAGCCGTGTAGATGGTGCTGAAATGCTTGGCATGCTAGTCGGACCGCTCTCAGCTCCCGCACATTGATGTGGAGCATCAGTTCCCATGGTGACCAGAGGCCTTGGGTGCACAGGAGCCCTAGGTGGGCACCCCAGCCCAGCGAGGATGCGTCCATTGTTAGGGACACGGAGGGCTGGGGAGGATGAAACAGCAGGCCCGCACACACTCGGGATGACGTCTTCAACCAGTCGAGGGAGCCTAGAACATCCGGCGGAATCGTCAGGATTGTGTCTATGGCATCCCTACGTGGCCGATAGGCCGACGCGAGCCAGGTTTGCAGAGAGCACATTCGCAGTCTTGCTTGCCTCGTGACGAAAGTGCATGCAGCCATGTGCCCCAGGAGAGCAAGGCAAGTACGAGCAGAAGTGGTTGGAAAGTTTTGCAGACTTTCGACAAGGGAGACTATGGCTTGGAACCGGTGCAGGGGTAAACTGGCTGTTGCAAGGTTGGAGTCCAGCATTGCCCCGATAAATTCGATCCTCTGTGTCGGCACCAAGGTGGACTTGTCCAAGTTGATGATCAAGCCTAGACTCACAAACAGCTCCCTGATGATGGCGACGTGGCTGAGCACCTGCGCCTCCGAAGTCCCTCAGATAAGCCAGTCATCGAGGTAAGGGGAGACGTGTATTCGACAACGGCGCAGGGTAGCAGCGACGACCGCCATACACTTGGTGAAGACCCGAGGGGCTGAGGAGAGACCAAAGGGAAGGACAGTAAACTGGTAGTGACCCTGATTTACCACAAAGCGCAGATACGTCCTGTGCGGAGGATAAATTGCAATGTGGAAATATGCATCCTTCATGTCAACAGCGGCATACCAATCTCCGGGATCCAGGGAAGGAATGATGGTTCCTAAGGATACCATGCGGAACTTGAACTTTTTGATGAATTTGTTCAGTCCTCGTAGGTCCAGCATGGGCTGGAGGCCCCCTTTTGACTTGGAGATTAAGAAATATCGGGAATAAAACCCCTTGCCCCTTAACTCCTTTGGCACCTCCTCTATAGCTCCGATCAAGAGGAGCTTGCGAACCTCCTGGATGATGAGTTGCTCGTGAGAGGAATCCCTGAAGAGGGATGGGGGGGGGAGAAATAAACTGAAGACGGTATCCAAACTCCACCGTGAGTAGGACCCAACGATCCGAGGTCACCTGGGACCACGCTGGGAGGAACGGGAAGACGCGGTTGTAAAAATGAAGAGGATCCAGGGAGGGAATTGGTACGCTGCTCTCGGGCGCACCCTCAAAAGTTTGTTTTAGGTCCCTGCGGTGGTTTAGTGGGACCGGAATTGTTGCCCCCTTGAGGTCCAGACTGACGTCTGCAGGTCGTGCGGCCTTGTCGCCGGGCAAGATCCTGTCTTGGTCAAGGCGGGGGGTAAGGGCGCTGGGGTTGTGAGCGGAAGGACCGTCTCTGAGTCTAGGGTGTATGCATTCCCAGCGAACGCATGATAACCCGGTTGTCCTTCAGACTCTGTAGTCTGGGATCTGTCTTTTGTGAGAAAAGACCTTGCCCGTCGAATGGCAGGTCTTGGATGGTATATTGTAGCTCAGGCGGTAGGCCGGATGCTTGTAATCAAGATCTGCGACGCATGGCTACATCAGAGGCGAGAGTTCTGGCTGCCGAATCGGCGGCATCTAAAGAGGCTTGCAGTGTGGTTCTGGCGACCCTCTTCCCCTCCTCTAGGAGAGAGGAAAACTCCTGACGTGAGTCCTGGGGAACTAACTTGGTAAACTTGCTGACAGCTTCCCAGGTGTTGTAGCTGTATCGGCTTAAGAGGGCCTGCTGGTTCGCCACACGGAGCTGAAGGCCTCCTGCATAGTAGATTTTCCGGCCCAGCAAATCCATGCGTCTGGCCTCCCTAGATTTTGGTGCGGGAGCTTGCTGGCCATGGCGCTCCCATTCGTTGACTGATTGTACCACCAACGAGCAGGGGGCGGGGTGCACGTAGAGGTACTCATACCCCTTGGACGGCACCATGTACTTTTGTTCCACTCCCCTGGCTGTGGGTAGGATGGAAGCCGGGGACTGCCAGATGGTGTCTTCCTTGGCTTGGATCGATTTGATGAAGGGGAGGGCCACCCTAGTCGGTGCTTCTGCGGATAGTATGCTAACCACTGGGTCCTCCACTTCAGGAACTTCTTCTATGGGAAGATTTATATTTTGGACAACACGCCGCAGAAGGTCCTGATGCGCTCGAAGGTCAATTGGCGGGGGCCCCGATGATGATGTGCCCGCTACCGCCTCATCCGGGGAAGAGGAGGAAGACAAACCAGGGATGAGTGGTTCTTGCACTGACACTTCGTCCTGGGGGACCTCCGTTCCTGGAACGTCATGCTGCGCAAGAGGATGCGCAGGGTCTTCCTCCGTACCAGAGGGGGGAGGCCGGCTGACTGTGGCCTCTGGTGCACGGTGCTCCGAGTGGCTGGAGCGTGCTGGGCCCATAGGCTCGCCCTGGGCTTGGTGATTGGCCCAAGGTGTCCAAAAGGACCATTGAGGTGGTCCATGGTCCGGGTGGGCCTGTGCATCTGAACCCCCGTAGGAGGCGCTGTCTGCGTGTGAGGAGGCGGACGGGTGACGCGATGGCCACGGAGGAGCTGATGTTGACTGGGCCAGGTCTCTGCGCCCATAGAGCTTGTCTCTATGCGGTGCCGGTGAGCGGTACAGGGAGCCGTGGCGATATCTGGATCGGGACCGGGACCTGCTACCAGCGCGGTGCCGGGAGGTCGACCGGTGCTTTATATCGTCATGCCGGGATTGGCTGCGGTAAGTACGTCAATGCCGCGATCTGGACCGGTGCTGAGAGTACCACGACAGCGACCGGGATCTCGAGCGGTGCCACGAGTACGACCGGTGCCGTGGAGAACGGTACTGGGACTGCGAGCGGCGCTGGGATCTTGATCGATGATGAGGCCGAGAGTGATCTCAGGATCTGGAGTGGGACCGACGGTGTTCAGTGGTGCCCGATGAATGTGGCCACACCATGGTGGGCTTGCCCAGCGACTGAATAACCCACACCGGTGGTGCCGGGGGTTGGGGCAATTCGGGCTCTGTCAGAGCGATAAGGTCGCGCGCCATGGAGAAGGTCTCCGGCGTGGAGGGCTTAACCACAGCATGTGCTGGGGAGCTGGTAGGCACCAGACTCAATGGCTCCTGTGAAGCTGGAATCGATGGTGCGGAGACAAGCGGTGCCGCGGCAGTTGACTGTGCTGGGCAGTCCATCTTGGAAGTATGCTCTGACTGCGGCGTAGCTGTAGTTGCCGCAGGAGCCTTGTGCTTCTTGCTCCTCGGGGAGAGGGAGCGGTGCCGGCTGGAGTGTTGGGCCGGTGAAGGGTGGGGGAGCGAAGCCTTTGTCGCTGCGGGGTGGTTTGGTGGAGAAGAGATGCTTGGTCCTGGTGCCGGAGTCGGTGCCGAGGATGGAGGAGTCAAAGCTGCCTCCATCAAAAGCTGTTTTAAGCGAATGTCCTGTTCCCTCTTTGTCCGGGGCTTGAACGCTTTGCAGATCCGGCACTTGTCCGCAGGGTGGACTTCACCTAGGCACTTCAGACAGGAGTCGTGCGGATCTCCTGTGGGCATCGGCCGATGACAGGCCGCACAAGGCTTGAAACCCGGTGAACTGGGCATGGGCCCCGGTACCGGGGGAGGAGAAGGGGCGAACCCCCGATCCTCTTTAACTATATACAGAACTATAAAAACTAACTTTTAATACTAACTAAAACTACAGTAAAAGAATTATATACACAATACTATACAAGAGAGTGAATCGCTAGGGAGGTGGAGAACAGCTAAGCCGTGCTCCACAGTTCCAACAACCGACACGGGTGGTAAGAAGGAACTGAGAAGCGGATGGGCCGGCAGGGGTATATATCAGGCGCCATACCGGTGCCACTCCAGGGGACGACCTGCCGGCCCACCGAGTGTTGCTAAGGTAAAAAGTCTCCGACGAATGTGCACGTGGCGCGCGCACACCTAATTGGAATGGATATGAGCAAGCACTCGAAGAAGAATACTGTAATCTCCTCAAATTTTATTTCTATTGATTTTCGGCCATAGACTTGAGGAAAATAAAGAAGAGAAATAGAAAAAGTGGTCATGGCACATTTGGTAGAATTAACTAACTGTACCAAGTCACAGTTGTTTTTGCTTGTCAGACGCATGCTTGTTTTTCCACTTCACAATATAGATTCCAGAAAGCAGTTACTTCTTTCTCTTGCTTTATTTCTGCCTCATGTCTTTTTTCCCCTCAAAATCTTATACTTTTCATGTCATCCTAGGTAATCCAGAGCACAGCTTTCCTTAGAAGAAAAAAAAAGTATCCCTCCTATTCTTCCATTCTGAAGCTAGTTAAATAAAGTCAGTGGCAATAAAATTAAAACTTGGGACATCAGAGAGCAGTTCCTGTCAAAAAGTTACTACTGGTTAGTATTAACACATTCTGGCATTTCATGTATGTTTATAGCATTGGGACAACTCCAACAGCTGGATAGTTGAGCTTCATAAAAATTTCTCTTTTTCCTTTGTCGACTTGCATCTAATTCAAAGACTTTGTCAGAAGTTTTTCTGTTTTCCGTTTCAATGGAAATAGTGTATGTGATGGTTTTGTCATGGATTATCATACTGGCAAGAGAATCAGCAAGAAAAAAGTATTTACTTCATCACTCCTTCCTTAAAGCCATTTTTCAATGCATGAAGCAATAATGTTTCATTATGGCATCTTGGTTGAAATTTCCCCCTATGCAGAGGAGGCCTATACATCATTTAAAGTCCCCTTATGCCCTATCTATGGGACTTCAGCGGTACATAGTCCTTGTTTGTGCTCTCTGTTTAGAGGAGGATTTCACAGTGTTGTGCATTAGTTTGCAGTAGGGTTTTCCATTTAAAACAGGCTAAAAGCCTTCCCTGGGGACTGCACCTTGACACGTTGAGAAGGCTTGTGTGTTCTAATGGCCCTGTAAGCTATGCCAGAGGGAGTTTTAACTCCTGGTAGGGTCACCCACGCTAGACTGGGTCAAAATATAGGAACCAGATGAAAAGCAGTCTATTGGCCTTTCACTTTGGGGGTTGAAGATATGTCAACAACCACGCTGCAAAAAAAGGTAGAAACCTAACTAGTTACTAATTATTAACTAATTACTGAAAACAGCATGCCAAAGTGCTGGAAGCACTGAGAATTTTTTACTAATGGTAAAACTAACTATGGAATAGTAGAACAATAGCTGCAGCAACAAAAAAATACAGTGCTGGTAATGAAAGATATGGACAAACCTAAATGCGAAATTCTTGCAGTAAGTGAATATCAATGAACAGAAATAGGTAGAAAACAATTCTAAAATGAAAATAAAGTCATGATATATTTGCGGAGATGAAATGGTTACCACACACAGAAATATTAATTGACTTCCAAAGCAGAAAAATCACTCACAGAGTGGGAGACAAATAACTGATTGTTCCAAGGTAGGTTTTGTGCACAGTATGTAAAAATGACATTTATACAATGTTATGCACCTCCAGACAGTTACAGTGATGAGATCAATGATCATTTTTACAGTTGTCTACAAACTCAAATTGATAATATTCCTAAGCATGACATCTGCTTAGTAATAAGGGGCTTCAGTGCCAAGATTGGGGATGACAATAGAGTGGAGAAAGCAATGGGTAAGCTCAGCCTTGGTTTCTAACATCAGAATGGAAAACAACTAATAGAACTGTGCCTGCTATCATGGCTCGTAATTGGTGGAACAATGTTTCTTCAGAAAGATATCCATTAATCAATGTAGAATTCCCCAGATGAAACAATCAGGAATCAGATTCACTCTCTATGTATTAGAAGGAAACTTAATTAGTTTTCCAGAACTTCAGAGCATACAGAGGAACTGACATTTGAAGTGACCACAATTTGTGTGTGGCAAGATGGAAGATCAAACCTAAACACAAAAGCACCAAGAAAATTGACAGCAAAAGGCCATCAGATAAGACATTACAGCAGCAATTTCAAATTGAACTGAAGAATGTATTGTCACAGTTGAGGGCCCCTGCACCTGTATTCCCCCTCTGTAGCCCAGCAAGGGCACGTAGTCTTAGGTTTCTGGCTCCCCAGCGATCACCTTCCTGGTCAGAGACATGCATTTCTCTTCATCTTGACTGGAGTTTTTCCAGACTGCATGGTTCCCTGCCTGCACTGTGAATTCCCCAGCAAATCAGAATGCCTAAGCAGGACTGATTTTACCTTCTCATCAGAGGCTTGTGATGAAGTGGGACTGTTCTTAATGTTTCCTCTGAATACTGTGTGGGTGCCTCAGTTTCCCCTGTGCATTTCTTACGTCTCTGGGGGGTGAGATTGTTGCGCAGCAAAGGGCCAGTGTGCACAAATGGCCGACACTCTGTCTTCTGGCAACTAATGGCTGGGGCCCTTCTGCCCTGCAAAGGGATAGCTAAAGGTGTGGGAGAACAAAGGAATCAGGTGATCTCCTGGCCTGGGAAAGGAACAAAGCCCAGAGGAGGAGGGGCTGGAGGGAGAGTCAGTTTGGAGTTGGCTGGGGACGAGGAGCGAGTGCAGACGTGGGTGTCTGGCTTGCAGCTCCCCCAGGATGGACCTGGCTGAGGGGTCCTGTTCTCTGTACCTACGAGCTCTGTTTTGGCCTGTGTTCCTGTCATCTAATAAACCTCTGTTTTTCTGGCTGGGTGAGTCATGTCTGACTGCGAAGTGGGGGTGCAGGACCCTCTGGCTTCCCCAGGACTCCACCTGGGTGGACTCGCTGTGGGAAGTGCATGGAGGGGCAGAAGATGCCGAATGCTCCAAGGTCAGACCCAGGAAGGTGGAAGCCATGTGAGCTTCTTGCCCTGGAGACAGTATGCTCACAGAGAGGAGACTTCACCAGAGTCCTGACTGGCTTCATAGGGAGCAGTTCCAGAGCATCACCCGGGAACTCCATGACAAGGCTGTAAACAGCTTAACTGACATAGTTATAAGTTATCACACAGCTTTTTCTAAACAAGTACATTTATTCTTAAGGTGAAAGCATTGCAGAGAAAACATATTAAAAATAATGAAAACCTACATATTGTGATGCTGTATGATTAAAGATGACCATTTATATCATTAATATTACCACTGTTATAAAATTACCATGAATCTTGTACAAAGTGTATCATGTAAGATGTCAATGGAAAAGTATAATCATACTTCAGAGATTGTTCTGGTTAAGTCCATAGATCATCTGTGTATTTGAAGTTATGAATATTGGCTATGTACTTGTATCTTACACCTATGTTGTGTTCCTGGGAGATACCCTCCATATAAATTTACATCAAGACTAGACAGCTATGTGTTGATGGCCCATTAAGGACTCTCCAATCTCACAATGGGCCGTAGAAGAAACTCATCCCACCCAGGTAGCTCTTCGTGAGGATTTCTCATACAGCAGGGAGCCAATAGCCACCCCCTGTGATTCAGCAAACCATGTAAGGACGTATGCTCGTGTGACCCTAGACTCCATCTTGGGCCAGTAACTTTCCATGCATGGGGCCTTTATTTGAGACAGGTAATTTCCAAGCACCTGGCAAAGGATATAAAAGACACCTGAGATATCTCCATTTTGTTTCTTTTCTGCCCTAATTCTCTGGACTGTAGATTTACAACTAAAAGGAATATCTTGAACTCTGGACTGAGGACCAGAGAGACCTTACAAGGCAGCAGTCTATTCCATCACTGCTACAAATATCATTAAAGGCTTTGCAATCATTTACATGTATCTGATCTATTAACTATTTATATCTCTCCTTTTCTTTAATTAATAAACCTTTAGTTATTTAACTAAGGATTGGCAGACAGCATGATATTTGGGTAAGATCTGAAATGTGTATTGACCTGAGCAGGGCCGGCTTCAGGGTTTTTGCCATCTCAAGCAGCAAAAAGGAAAAAAAAAAAAGCCACGATCGTGATCTACAGCACTTCGGTGGCAGCTCTACCATCGCTGCTTCAGTCTTCAGCAGCAATTTGGCGGCTGGTCTTTCACTCTGACAGGGAGTGAGGGACCTGCCGTCGAATATCCAGACATGCTGCTCCTCTCCGTTGGCCGTCCCAAGCAGCTGCTTGCTGGGCTGCTGCCTGGAGCCAGCCTTAGACCTAAGTGTATGTGTCTGATCCTCTAGGATTAGCAAGAACCTCACATATGGTGAATTAGGTTTTCAGTAACCCTTCAGCATATTAGACCTGTTTATTTGGATGGGAACCAAGGGCCGGAATGCTTAACGGGGAGTGTGTTTGGCTTCTGGTTAGCCAGCGTGGTGCTACAGAAGCTATTTTGTTACTGGCTAGGTGAATCTTATTATAGAATAAATCACCAGCTTGGAGATTGTCTGCCCTATTTCTTGCAGTTCGCCCTGAGTGTAGTATTCTCAGTGTGGCCTTTCCAGGCACCTGGTCACACATGTGTACTAATAAGCTTACCAGAGATCACCCCAATTCCAACCATGGCTCTGGCCAGTGATCAGTCCTTCAAACTGCCCCAATGTTTTTTTTCTGTGGTTACAAGTCCATAACCCTCTTGGCTCAGAACAAGCACACTTGTGCAATCGTGCTAGAATAATTTGTGTAGTGGGGGTACTGGGTGCCATTGAACCAAACTGTCAGGCCTGTATATGATGAAAACCACTTCAAGCCTAGTTCCAGCACCTATGCACTTGTGAATCTGTTAATCACACCTTTATAGAGTTTGGGAGTCTGATCTTGTCCCCATGTAACAAGTGATCATCAGAGGTCCTCTCCTCTGGGCAAAGTTTCAAAATGCAGGGTTTTTGGCATAACTCAGTGGGGAAGAGTGGGAGGTACACTTTTAAAAAGAGGTCTTTGTATCTCATAACACTTCCAAGGCTTTACATTAGCATGTCTCCCCTCTTCCCCCCCGAGATGTTACATACAATCCCACAATAATGCATAAACAGTTGCATTTTAATAAAATGAACTCCTAAGATACTTAAGCTTAAGTCAGTAACCTTTAACTTAATTCAATAAGGTTTGTCATGGTACTGCAGGAAATTGCCAAATCTGTCATATATTTCAGGTGTTACAAGACTTAGATCCACCACAAAAAGTCAGCATTGATGTGTCATGGTCCTTTTTGTATGACTGTCATGGGGTGCACCACTCACTGCTGGGCTGGCGCCTCCTTCTGGTCACTCTGGGAATTCACTCTTGAAGTCAAGATCCCCTTCCGCAGTTTGCATCCCCTCGCTCTGTCTCTGGTCTGCAGTTCCTTTTTCTCCAAGCCCCTCAATGTCCTCTTCATGACTTAGCTCTCTGGCTAGGTCACTCAGTGTTCCCCCTTCCAGGGTTCAGTCTACCAGCAGTCGTAGACAGTCTTCCCATTCACTGCCTCGGTTCTATGCCACGCCTATGGTGGCTGGTAGGGGAAACTAGGCCTGCCCTCTTCTCTGGGTTCCAATTCAGGGACCCTCAGCTCAGCAGCTCTGGGCTTCCTTTCTCTGCCCTTACTGCTCCTTCCCTGGACTGCTTCCTACCAGTCTGGTTCCCCTTCTCTCTGGGTGTACCAGCTTCCAGAACCCTCCTCCCTCTTCCCAGGGAGTGACTGCCCTTTCTTACCCACAGCCCTTTTCTGTTGTCAGCTACCTGGCTTTATAGGCCCAACCTGTTCCTGCCCAGCTGAGCCTGCTTTCAGTTAGCTCCTGGCTCCTCCTCCAGCTGTAGAATGTGGAGTTAACTGGCCTACCTGGCCACTTTAACCCCTGTCAGTCCACTATAGGATGGACACCCTATCACAATGACAGTATCAGAGATGGCAGAGTAACGGGTTGGTTTCTAGATGAGCAAACCTAAAGTCTGAATTAGTGAAGATAAGTGGAACTGTGTGAAAGAAAGGAAACAAATCAAAGCAAACATCAATGCCTCAAAAACACTTTCAGAAAAATCAGCAGCAAAAATGTTTTTAATATAATAGAAAGAAATAAAAATCAGCATTAGAAGAGATGGGAGGAAATACAGAGGTAACATTGCCAAAGAAACTGAAGCAGCTGCTGAAAGAAGTGACTGTAAAATACTTCAACAACTCAACAGGATTCTAACTGGCAAGTTTACACCATCCAGAGGGCCTATTAAGGATAGAACAGAAATGGTCTAAACAATGGAAAAGAACAACTGGGGGAGCTCTTTAAAGGGTTGCTAAACAAACTAACAAAACAAAAAACTATTGATATTAACAAAGATTAAAACCCCCGAACTAGACATTGCAACATCTCACATCCCAAAGAAAGAAATTAAAAAATGCAATAAAAAAAACTGCATATGAAGACCAAGTCACTGGTGAAAGAGTGAAAACTTGTAATGATGAGGCTGTTAATGAAATCACCGAACTTGTCAATGAAGTATGAGATCAGGAAAAGTCTTAAAAATATCACTGAAAATGCAGATTCTGGTCAAGCAAAACATTTTGTGAATTCAGGTAAATTTCAGTGAATCATTTCATCTGAATTTTAAAACTTTTTTTTATATTTTTACATTATGAAAATGAAACATTTAAATTTTGGGGACTAGACTCACAAGGGGATTTAAGTATTATTCACAAAACCGAAGGAGGGGAGGGTAGTGTTCCCCCTTATAACCTATAGCTTAGTGGCTAAGGTACTCAGCTAGGAGGTAGGAAACCCACTTTAAAGCAGTGATTTGAGCCCAGGGCACCTCTCTCCTGAATGAATTCCTTAATCATCACTTTTAGGTGTTCTGGAATGGGTCTCTCTACATCTGTCATGTTGAAGCTGTTCCACTTTGTATAAAATACTTGAATAGTCATTTGGCCAGAAAAAGATAGTGAGACCACCCACTCGGAAGATGGAATAAATAGGTTCTAGTCCCTGAACCAAAGGATATTTATTTTTTATAAAAAGAGGGACAACTTCAACTGGAGTGACTGAGCGAGTTCTACCCCTGAGTAGCCAATAATTAGGGCACTTAGTCGGGAGACCTGATTCAAGTCCCTGTTCTAGAGCAGAGATTTGAACCTGGGTTTTCTGTATCCCAGGTGAGTTGCCTAATGACTGGGCTGTTGCGTATAAAGCATATGGTACCACGACCACCTATATTTTTGTGACATTAACCTTTCATTTCCTTTGCTTTTATTAAAATTTCCCAAAATGAAATATTTAGTTTGGTTTGAAACAAAATATTCAAGAGCTTTTGCTTGGGTTAACATTAACTATAGATGAATCATTAGGCACTCTTTAGAGTTTGAGGCACAATGCAATTTGCCTTGTGCTACTTCAACATTGAAAAACCAGAGCATTTGCTGTAGCTTTATCAGGAAGCTACTTTGTTGTTGTACAACTTTAAAAAGTAGCATAAAATGGCATTTCACCCAAGCTGAGAGAAAAAAAAAAGTGTTATCTAGAACAGCAATATCTAATCAAATGCTACTTTGTGAGAACTCATTGCAGTCTGTAATGTCTAGGACTAGTAGTCCATGGTTTTACTATTTATGGTAGAGGTTATTTTTTATAAATATGCTCATGACAAATCATTGGCAAGAATATGAAATTTGCATATAAAGTCACATTTCATTCAGGTCTAAAGTCTTCATAAAAAACAAACTAAAAGTAAAAAATGTTTTTCTGCTGTTCCGTCTTTGGAATATGATGAATATTTAAGCTATGCCAAATCCAGACAAACCCTAAATAATGTTCAGTAATTAAGAAGGAAGGGTGTGGAGCATTTTACCCCATATTTACAGGACCTTTAACATGAAGTGGTTTGACACAATGTGCAATCAACTAAAGGAAGTATTACTCAAAGCTGACAAACTAAGGAGGTGATCTTGAGTGGAAATTAACACTCTTTCTTTTAACTTGTCTTCAGCTGGTGCAATTTTCTTTTTCATATCACTGTCATCTTGCCCCTCAAACTTTTCTATTGACTATGTTTTCTAAGCTTGTCCCACTCTTCAAGGTCACTCTAGTCTATGGGTATGTCTATACTACCCGCCAGATCAGCGGGCAGTGATGAATCCAGCGAGGGTCAATTTATTGCATCTAGACTAGATGCGATAAATGGACCCCTGAGCACTCTCCCATCGACTCCTGTACTCCACCGGCGCGAGAGGTGCAGGCAGAGTCGACGGGGGAATGGCAGCAGTCAACTCACCGCAGTGAAGACAGAGTAGATCTAAGTATGTTGACTTATTCACATAGCTGAAGTTGCATAACTTAGATCGATCCCCCCACAAGTGTATACCAGATCTATGTGATGGGGCTTCTTGGTTCAAGTTTCCAATCAAGGACCCAAATGTGGTTTAGGCCTAAACTATTAATACATAGGTCAAACAGAACAGCACTATAATTATATTTTCATCCTGATTTGACTCATTATTGGAGATTTAGGATCATTTGCTGTGACTCTGCAGTTTTCCCCAGATGTCTAGGATAACCACATTTAATAGGCTTGATTGTGTTCATTTACATAGTAGGAAAAAATAATTCTCTGCATGGAAGAGCACATCTGTGTTCTGCAACAGGTCAGACTAGATGAGTATAGTGGGGTCCCTGTTGGCCTTAAAATCTATGAAACTGTGCGGCCCACTATGAGCTGGCTGCTTTTCAATGTTTTGGAAGACCAGTGCAGCCAGAAACCCATATTAACTGGCTACCTGGGGAATCCCTAGGTAGTGCAGAGCCAGCATAGTGGGTTTATGCCAATCTCAAATTGGCCTCTGGCAGAGAGGGCATAGCAAGAGTACCTCTATTCTTCAGCAGCTATGGATAGTTAGAACAACCCCTTTGTGTGATAGTAATCCAGATGTAATTTAGAGCAGCCATGAGGCTTCATGCTCTGCCAACTGCTGACCTAGCCAGTCCCAAGACCGGAGAGTTGCAGAGATGATATAAAGACTTTTTCTTTACTCCCTCCCAGCAAGTCCTCTGCTGATTGTAGCCTGGCCAAATCAAAAACTGAACCCATATTTCTCTTGTACCAGTTCCTCAGAATCCTCCTGTGAGAGGAGGAGAAAAGATTTTGCCAATCCTCAAGCTGG
The DNA here is from genome assembly GCF_007399415.2 of Gopherus evgoodei. Classification (NCBI taxonomy): domain Eukaryota; kingdom Metazoa; phylum Chordata; order Testudines; family Testudinidae; genus Gopherus; species Gopherus evgoodei. The sequence continues at coordinate 107,210,773 of NC_044322.1, read as the reverse complement.
CTGGGGCTGTGCCCCAAAGCACATGTTATCCAAGATCTGTACAGAGCTCCTATGCATGCGCTCTGTATGCCCTTAACAATACTGTTTGTATAACTTATTATGTGCTACTTACACAATTCCATAACTGTAGATAGTACTTACAGTAGGTAAATTCCAATTCAGGAGAGCATGCAGTCTAAACTAGGGGTCGGCAACCTTCAGTACACGGCCCGTCAGAGTAATCCAGTGGTAGGCCGCAAGACATTTTGTTAACATCGACTGTCCACAGGCATGGCCTCCTGCAGCTTCCAGTGGCCATGGTTCGCCAGTCCTGGCCAATGGGAGCTGCGGGAAGCAGCAGCCAGCACGTCCCTGTGGCCTGTGCCACTTCCTGCAGTTCCCATTGGCCAGGAATGGCGAACCACGGCCACTGGGAGCTTCACGGGGCTGTGCCAGCGGACAGTCAATGTAAACAAAATGTCTCACAGTTCGCCAGCAAATTACCCTGATGGGCTGCATGCCGAAGGTTGCCGACCCCTGGTCTAAACATGTAATGCTGCAAAGCCTTTTTTTTTTTTAAATAGTGCTTGCTTTGCAAATATATAACAATAGAAATAATTCATTCTTTGAGTAAATTTATTTATGATAAACTATTGGAAATGAGAAGTGCAATTAAGGACAAGCAAATGAGCTTTATTTTATTTATTTTTAATCTGGAAAGATGTTCAGTACTAATACTCCCTCTTGTGGTTAAAAGAAGAGAGTCCACTAATTTGCATCTATGAATTGGTTCTGACTCTCTGCTCCATTACACCTGTTCTTTGTCAGTGTAACTCCAAGCCAGTGGCATTGCAATGCTGTAAAATAGGCTTAACAAGGGGGAGAATGAAGCCCAATGACTTGAAGGTGAATATTTCAGAAATGAGGCCAGATTACGTGGTATAACATACTTCTCGCAATATAGCAACTGTACTGATCTGCCGCCTAAAAGTACTTAGACTAAAGATTATCAAATCACTAGAGTATTTATGGTTACATCTATAGAACACCAAAACCTAGGGCCAGATTCTGCTCACATATGGGTTTGAGAAGGCGATACTGAGGCCATTTTCACTTAGCAACACCCTATTGCCTCTGTGCAGATTTTGCAAGATCCACATGGGGCTGTGCAGAATTATGGTGATACATTAAATCTTCGGTATTCATAATGTAGGTTTCAAATTTTTAATAACTACATAATACTATCTAAACCCAAAACTAGTCCTCACCAAAGCCAACATTTTCCTAAAAATGGAATTAGAAGAGAGAAAAATTAGGATAAAAGTCAGATCACTTGTTCTGTGGCTTTTTTTTTAACCCTCACCTCAAAATATCTTAATCAGTTTTACATATAACTTCCAAGAAAAAAATGTTCTCTTGGCATGCATATAAATCTGTGACGTTTCAGGCAGATTGGTTTAATTTCTGGGAAAGTGTGTGTGTTTGTGGGTGGGTGAGAGAGAGAGAGAATGGCTTAGAATGGAATGACAGTAGAGTCTTACTTAAGTTGGAGCTACTAACATCTCTCCATAAAACTCAAATATTTGTTTAACTTGCTAATTTTCAGCATCTACTGTGACTATATAGGGCCAGATTTGGGAGTCTTTACTTTCTCTGGTTAGCCTTTACTCATGCCGTTACCCTCACTGAAGAAAATGGGACTACTTGCACAAGTAAGTGCTCATCCAGGGAATAGCTGCACAACCTGGGCCATAGTAGGCAGTAGCAGCTCTCCTGATAGTAGTTAAAATCCAGATTGTTGCCAGGGAAAAATGAAGTGGTTGCTTGAGAAGTCATTTGAAAATTGTAATCCTGTAGACTGGTAGTTTTCAGCCAGTGGTCCGCAGACTCCTAAAGAGGTCCAGAGAATATCTCTAAGATTTGCAAAGTGGTCTGCACATCCATTTGAAATTTTTTACAGGTCCACAAATGAAAAAAGATTGAAAACCACTGCTGTAGACTTATCCTTTTTGGTGATGTGACAGAGGATTTTAAAAAAAATGTTTATTCTATGGTAGACATAAATTTATTGTGAATTCAGGAATTAGTAGGTATGGATATTAATATCACTCCTGCCCTCCAGTAAGTTCTCTTTCCATCACTTTAGTAGGAGAGGCCAGACCCTTGACTTTAGCATTTAATATTTTAGAACATAGGTTTTATTCATCGGAAAGAGATGGAATTTGAACACTCTTGGTTATCAGAACAAAAATGATCCAAATGGTAGAATTTTAACACTAACACAGGCACTTCGATATTAAGTACTTAATAATAAATATACTCATACAATCATATTGTAATTTTTTACAAAAGCCACCAAAGACAGAGAAATACCAAGATTTGTGGCTCAATCTCATGTACGACAAATGTGTGATCACTGAACAGAAGAATATCATGCAGGAACCAGGGAGTTAGGGCAGCAAAACAATGGTGAACTGGAGAAGCCAGGGTAAAAATATGGTGCAGAGTGAAACACACCTGATTCGTATTCAGCCTGCTGCCGGCCTAGGTGAACAGAAACCCAGACCAGCAGCGGCTGAGTGGGCCGTCGGCACAAGATCAACATTTTAATTTAATTTTAAATGAAGCTTCTTAAACATTTTGAAAACCTTGTTTATTTTACATACAACAATAGTTTAGTTATATAATATATAGACTTATAGAGAGAGACCTTCTAAAAAACATTAAAATGTATTACCGGCATGCAAAACCTTAAATTAAAGTGAATAAATGAAGACTCGACACACTGTTTCTGAAAGGTTGCCGACCCCTGGGTTAGGCCCTGCATCCCTTCGGAGACACAAACTCTGAAGGTGCAGGCAACTGGTGAATTCCCCACTTTCCCAGGGGTAGGGGAGGCAGGCTTTCGCCACGGGGCTTCGGGCTCTGTCTACACGGTGGCAGGCTCTGGTTCCAGGTTCCGACCACAGGCTCACCACCCCTGCCATCATCCCTGGGCCCCACTGCCTTCCTGTCCATCTCCCCATCCAGGGCTTAATTTGTCCCAGGGCTTGCTGGGGCTGAGTAAGTCTGCTATGAAAAGTGGTATTAACAAACATGCCAATATCACTTTTGACAGCAGAAGACTTACCAGCTAGCAAGTCTTAGAAGGAAAAAAAGCGCAACCAAAAAAGCAAAAGAAACAACAACAAAAAGACAAGAACATATAAAGCACCTTATTTGTGTTTCTATTCTGTTTAGGTCCAGTAAAGAATAGAGACAACTGTACATTATTTTAATTACTGAGTCTGAAAAAACCCTACATAAATAAATTACGATGATTTGGACATGTATATGTGCCTATTTATTTAAAAAACTTTAGGAAAAACAATTATTTTAGGAAAAATTGTCAGCATGGCCACCAGCAAGAGTCTGAGGCCATCAAAAAATTTGTTGTGAGAGAACCTTTGATGTTACTTGGGCCTAACCCAAATTTGTCAACCTTTTTGGAATCCTCCTGGATGAAAAATGCTATATAAATGTTATTAAATTTGAAATCTCACATTTTTTCACATACTTCTTATGTTCTTTCTATTGGCCATCTCAGCTTCCCCTGTCGAAGATTAATATTTTGTTTAAAAAAACTTCAAAAATATCAGACAACAGGAAAGTGATAATTCAGAACTTGTTACAGCTACTCTGGGCAATGGTTATCAAATTAATTTTTGGTGTAACTTCTCAAGTGCCACAGCAAATTCATAGTGGTTGCAGTTTTGAGAGTTAAAATATTGTATTAGTGACAATCTAGTCCTGTGGTTATTTGAAAGCGTCATCAATAAAAAATAAATGTCTTCAATGTAAAGAATAATATGTACTCTTAACTTATACAACATGTATACAGTTATCACTAACTATATCCATTTTTTTAAAAAGTTGGTTGTGTATAGTGTATAGCAAAAGTGTGTATAGCCGCATGGTAGCCACATGACCCCCCAAAAGTCATGGTACTTGAACATGAAGTCCCTGGTGGCTGCATGCAGCCACTGGGGCCACACTTATTCTAGGAATCAGTTATAACAGGCTTTCAGTTTCTTCTCTAAGGCTGTAATTGTGAAAAATAGCCTAAAGTCCTTATGTAGGTGCCTAAGAGTGGTATTTTCAAAAGCTCCTAAAGGACCTAGGAGCACAAGTATGAAGTAACTGGGACTTGTGCTCCTAAGTCACTTAGGGGATTTTGAAAATACCATCCTTAAGTGCCCAAATCTGAATTTAGGATCCTAACTGGGATCCTAGGATCCTGTTTCTGAAAATTTTGGCCTGTATCTTTGTTCCCAGTGACTTGAGTCCAAGTATCTTTTTGTCAAGTGTCTTCATCCTGAAAGGTAGGAAACATAATTTATAATCTAATGTTGATTATTTTCCACTCTCTGCACCAAATGTATTGGAGCAAAAATTTTGAAAATACTAATTGCATGTAATTGTCTTGAATAATGATCTGCAGTTGTTCCATGTGTGAAACATTATTTCATGGCTAATTTGGAAGGGTTAGTGCCAGTGAGAAGATCAGCCTGTGTGGCTATATTCTGAACATGTTTACTTCTCCCTAGAGAGCTATCAAATTGTTTTTAATTTTTAATTTCTATGTTTGTCTGTATTGTAAAGACACTTGATGCATTGTGCAAGAGCTGGACCGTAAAGAGCAATTTCAACAGACAATTTCATGCAGCATTAATTATTACCTATTTTTCAGCTGCACCACAGTGACAAGCATAGTGTTTATCATGCTAACTGAATTCATTGTAATGAATTCTTCTTTTGTGTTTTCCTACAATTTACATGGAATCAATAGAGGTGAAGATGACTAAGGGGTGTTGCTTATTTTTGTTTTAATTTCTGAATCCTATGAATCAAATTTTAAATAGGAGAAGTCAACTCAGAGTTACTTTCCAAGATTTTGCAGCTGCATAAGTTGGAACTGGAATGACTGCCCTGTGTAGCCCTTACACTCAGATTCTTGGCTTCTTTGTCCATCACCACTGGAGATCTGAATTCTTCGAAAATAACTGGGACAGCAGCTGTTTACTGATGCTCGCCAGCTTCTGTAGGGGGATGTTTATTTGGGTCAGTTTTTCTTGCTCCAGTTCCCAAGATAAATTTTCTATCAGTTACTAGATGTTGGTCCCACTGAGGCCAAGGTTCTATTAAACCAGAGTGAATGTATTGGCATCTTCTGTAATCAAATGAGTAGAGGAAGGAGACTGGAAGCCAAGACACTTGGTTTCCATTGCTGACCTTGCCACTGACTCACTGGGGACTAGATTGGACCAGTATTCCCATGGCTGCACAGGGGAATAAGGCTCCCTTAATAGTCTACTTGATCCTGGTAAGATTTTGACTCCAGCCATGGTGAGGAGAGGGGGAAAAATAGGAGAGGAGACTACACTGCAAGAAAGTAGGCAGGCAAGGGACAGAGAGAGCCAAGAGCCCTGGCCCCTCTCCCCCTATTTGCCTGCTAGATTAACCAGCCAGGTGCAGAGCAGGCAATAACTTGCTCCCCAAACAGAGATAAAGTAACTTACTCCCATGCTCTGTGTGCAGGGAGATGAGAGGAGAAACTGAGATTGAAACTGTATGTATTCTCTTCTTCACTCCTGGGCCAACACAGCTTAGGGTTGCCAGCTTTCTCATTGCAGAAAAGCGAGCATCCTTACCCTGTCCCTGCCCTGCCCCTGCTCTGAGGCCACACCCCTTCTCATAAGCCCTGCCCCTGCTCACTCTGTCCCCCCTTCCTCTGTCGCTTGCTCTCCCCCACCCTCACTCATTTTCACTGGGTGGGGGCAGAGTGTTGGGGTGCAGCGGGGGTGAGGATTCTGGCTAGAGGTGCAGGCTCTAGAGTGGGGCCAGAGATGAGAGGTTTGGGGTGTGGGAGGGGACTCAGGGCTGTGGCAGGAGGTTGGGGTCTGGAGAGGAGGTGAAGGCTCCAGCTGGGGGTGGAGGATCTAGTGTGGGGCCAGGGATGAGGAGTTTGGGGTGCAGGAAGGGGGTCTGGGCTGAGGGGTTTGGAGTGTGGCAGGGGTGGGGGCTCTGGGTTCCCGGCCAATGGGAACCCTGAGAGCCGGCTCTCAGGGTTGGGGCAGCACATGGAGTCTCCCTGGCCACCCCTGTGACTACGGGCCACAAGGACATGCCGGACGCTTCCGCGAGCCATGCAGAGCCAGAGCAGGCAGGAAGTCTGCCTTAGCCCCAGTGCGCCGCTGAGCAGACTTTTAATGGCCCGTTTAGTGGTGCTGACCAGAACCACCAGTGTCCCTCTTCAACCAGGTGTTCCATTCGAAAAACGGATGCCAGGCAAACCTAATACAGCTGCATGCTGCCCCTTACTCTGGGCAGATGGCGAAGTAACAAATAGCTCTGGGTGAGCTGGAGCAAGTTACTTAGAGCCTGATTTTCATTTACTGTAAGGTCCCATTTAAACTGCTCTGGCAGCATGAAGAGACTTTGGCCTTAAACTGAGCTATTTACATTTACCATGAGGCCCCTTTACATTGCCAGCACATGTAGATGAGAATCAGGCCCATAATCATTCAGTGCTTCAATTTTACCCATATGTAGAATGAGTGAAAAAATATTTTCCCATCTCACAAGGGTGTTATGATGCACTCAGTTTATAAAATGCTTTGAGGTCCTTGAATGAAAAGTATTAATTACATTATGTACATGTACTGGAGGTCATTTTTTCTCTTCACTTGCACATGTACTTTCCTTGAGCAGTGGACAACTGTACTGATATCTTCTGTATCCCTAATTCATCTCCCAGCAGGTCACAGGAGCAAGTGTTCAGGTTTCATTGTAAAATCCTGCTTGTAAACGAGGTAACATCTGTTCTTTGTAGATGTACTTGCTACTGCAGTGCAACAAGCCAGCCAAAGCATGGGGTTTATGTACCTCAGTAATCCATTTAGCATTTCTGATATACTCCAGATTTTAGAATAATTACAACCATATTTAGTCAGATGCCTCTTCCTGGATTCTTGTGTATTCTTCCTTAAAATGTTTTTAAAACCAATTATACAGTTAGAATTTTATACCTTTTTTACTGCAGATTCAGAAATGTGTTCCTTAATTTCTCTGTTTGTGTTTTCTTTTGTCGTGGTCTTTTACACTGCCTGGGATTTTAGTATTCTTAAGCAAACATGGTGGGATCAACATGGTGTGTAGTAGTATTCATGCCATTTAAGCAACAGAAAAATTGTTTTTGACAAAAATTAGTTTTTTAAGTAAATTAATTTTGGGGGGAACAGTGCCGTCTTTCAGTGGAAAATTATATATATATATATAATATTGCTCCAAACCCTAAATATTTGAATTTGGAAATGCTGAGGTGGAGCCTCATGTTCCATGATACACCATGGTCAGAGACTCCCATAATGCACTGCCTTTCCTCTCCAAGAGAAGAGAGACTCTAATGCAGCATGGGAGATGTAGTTCAACCAGGGAACCCAGGGAACCCAGTCCATAGAGGCAAATGAGAGCATAAAGCCTCCAAATTAGGACTCCCAGGAGGTACAGTGGGACCTTTGCCAAATCATAATATTTTGGTGTTCAGACAAAAATTTTCTGCATTTAAATTGATGCCCCCAAACTCAAATTTTCTTCAGGAATAAATTCCATTTTGATCACTTCTTGGCAGTGTGTTGGGGGATTGCCCCTCAGCTCCTTTTGAGTGATTTTCCCGAGTGTTGTGTGGTGGTAGTATGCCTGCAACGGTGTTTAGCCCCCTGGATGTAGAAATGTGCATGGCAGATGCCTCTGGAGGCTTTAGGATCCCACTTCCCCAGAGATATGTGGGCTTGGGGAAGAAAGGAAATTCCAAGAAGGAGCCAGTCTAGAGAAACTCAAGCCAACAGGAGCAGACACAAAAGGAGCCTCAGCAGAGACCCTTGGACACTGATGGAACCATCAGGCAGCTTTCTACCATTTTTACTCAGGAGATTCTCTAATGACTGGCTGTTTGCTTTAGCCCACTCTTGCCCCTTCCCTCACATTCCTTTCACCTCATCCTCACTCCACATGCATTCATATGCCCCTCCCTCCCTCTTCTCCCCTGCCCCTCTTGTACTCCTTTTTGGTCCCCTCTCCCTTCCTTTGTCTTTCCATCTAGCTAATGCCATCCTAACAAAACCCACACCCAAAGAATTAAAAACACACAAAACTACACCCCACAAAAAACAAAACAAAACAGTACAACTCACATGATATCAGTCAATCATCACTCAGCTCATACTAATTGTGTTATTTCCTTTTCCCTTACCCTTTGACTATTTGGTGTGCTTGGATTGCTGAACTTTTCAAGACTGGAACTGTCTTTTAAAATTTCTGAGTACAGTGTCTAGCATATTAAAGCCACATTCTCGGCCTCTCAGTGCTACCGTAATAAAACTAAAAAATAATAATCCTTGTTCAGTGCATGCAAAACTCTTGCTGGTTTCATATAGAGCTCTAAGTTAGTGAGCATTAAGTAGCTACAGGATTAATCCATAATGTGGGATAGATTTAGTTTTCTGGCTGTTAACAAAAGAATTATCTGATTTAAATAAATATGGGACTGTACTAATTTATAGGAGGATACTTTTCAGCACGAATATCTTGAAAATCACTCTTTTGGCCCAGAGATCAGGAAAGAAGATTCTAATAGATGGTGCAGTCTGTTCATTGAGCCACCTGGGAAGGAATTTTAGCCCAAACTTCTCCTAGGGCACTTGGGCTCTGCTCCATCTTCTGAGACTCAAAGCTATATATAACTGGCCGAGTCTAGCCCCATGAAAGCTGCTGGAATGAACAAGAGGAGTGAGGATGGTAGTTCATAATGCAACCTTCCCCATTTGACACTTGTGACCTTACATTTACAGTTCATAGGTATGTAATTTACTACTAGACTTAATGGCAGCTTTGTAGGAGTGCAGCTACTCCTAAAAAGATCATAATGGAGGAAAAGTTGCAGGGGGCTGTGCAGTGCCCATGGTGGATAGTCATGCCTGTGGTACCATGAGTCATCATGTAGAACTTTGCTCAGGAAGACTGAGACAAATACGTTTTCTTGTTTAAAATAAACAAATTACTCTTCTGTCTGTGTGCCTCTGCCTCTTTTGTTCTCCCTTCATTGAAACACGTTTCTATACACATTAACATCAATTTTATAGCTGTTAGATTTCTCCATCAAATACCAAACTCAGATGTTTTAACTCCGCCTAGATATCATCTGTAATCTGCTATCTATTGACAGCTGTCTCAGCTTTACAAGGGATAGTATACTATTGTATGTAGTGTTGTTGTAGCTTTGTCAGTCCCAGGATATTAGAGAGACAAGGTGAGTGAAGTTGGTCCCATAAAAGATATTATCTCACCAACCTCGTCTCTGGAAATATTGGTAGATAGAAGCAGCAGAACCAGTTTTTCTAAGGTTGAAGTATTCTTCTTCTTATTGAAGTGTTCTTTTTTTTTACAGGGTGAAAGAGGTTTGCCTGGGCTACAAGGTTTAATTGGGTTTCCTGGAATGCAAGGACCCGAAGGTCCCCCTGGGCCACCAGGAATTAAGGTAGGGTACATTTAATACTTAAGTGGGAAGAGTTCCCTAAACCCTTGTTGCTGTGAAAGACCAATATATTCCATTTTTCTTACAGGGTGATACTGGAGAACCAGGGCTCCCAGGAACAAAAGGAACGAGGGTGAGTATCTGCTTACGTTTAGTTTTAATAATTTTGAAGAATGTAGGTTAAGATTTTTAAGTCTTAATGGTTAGCTTAATTTTTCATTAGATATGTTTGCTCTTTGCCAAGTGCAAAATAATGTCAGCCCCCTCTTTGAGTTAGTCAATGGCTGCCTGTTAGTTTCAAAATTCTTGCTCTCGTCTTCAAGAGTCTGCAGCATGCTGCCCCTGCCCATGTCCTCTTACATTATGTATCCGGTCCTTATTACTCTACCATTTATACTGGTCTTGATAGTCTTCATGCTTCCCTCTCTTCCAAAGGTTGCCTTTTCTCATGCTCCGTTATACTTGGAAACCCCTGCTCAAGCTTGTTCACTAAGTCACCTCTCTCACCTACTATAAAAGCCTCCTTAAAAAAATCACTTCTGCTGTCTCTCCTGTAGGAAGGATCAGGGAGGACAGGAGACATACACTTACACACAAGTTAACAGAAACATTAATCTATGTGTATGGCAGGGGGCTCAATGCTGCAACCATTGAAGTCAAAGGCAAAACATCCATTAACTTCAGTAGTGCTAGACCAGGCCCTTTCTGAGTATCTCTGTGATCTTATTGACGCCACTCTCTTGTGCTTCTTCTTACTTTCCTAAGCTGTGCATTTGACACTTTCATCTGTCATGTTCATTTTAGCTTGTATACTTGCCAGGGATTGGCCATGTCTTTATTTGTTTTGTGAGGTGCCTAGCTCTTTTGGGGAACTCTAAATTAATGATATAATAATAATGAAAGAGAACTTGAATATGTTGTATTTCCTGTGATATTTTTTATACCCACGGCTTTCTTGCCCATAGTCTCAAATAGGCTTACCTACTATGGCTGATTAGTGCCCTCTCATGGTTAGACCACATAGAAGCTGAGTCAGCCTTTGAGTTAATAGCTGTAGCTCAGGCCCTGGCACCTTACATTGTTAGACTCAGAGGTCTTAAAGTCAACTCCACTGTTGATGATAGACACACCCAGGGGCACTGTGTTACACTAATTTGAGTGAACATATACCAACTATACTTGTGGTCACCACTAGCAGTACCAGTAGATCTGGCATTTAATAATGCTACAACATTGGATATGAAATTACATACCCAAGCTAAAACAACTCCATCTGTCTTTCCTGCTCCCCACATTAGAAATCACTGGAAGACTAAATAAGTTAGTACATTGGAAAGGACAGGCCTGGACAAAATGCTGATTTGTTAAACTTGCAAAGTATTTGAGAAAAATAGTATAAGTGTTTCAACACTGTGATTTTTCTGAGCAATAAAAATTAAATTGGTGAATTGGTCATGGCTTATGTAAGACAGAGAAGTATCTACAGCAGTATAGTAGCATCCTGTTTTAATGTAAAAAGGAGATTGCTGTAGATTTCATATTATGAATGACAGTGGCAAATGTACAAAATGTGTACTCCTTAGCAGCATTAACTGTGCATTTCAGTTCTGATCCAATTCTCATTGAACAGAATGGAAATGGAGTTGATCAAAGATTTTTCAACATGTTTTGGAACAAAATGAAAACTTTCTTGGATTTGTTTTTATTATTATTTTCCACCTAGCCTACAGAGCAGTGGTGGGCAACCTGTGGCCAATCAGGGTAATCTGATTTTGGGCCGCGATACATTTTGCTGATGTTGACTGTCCACAGGCACAGACCCCCGCAGCTCCCAGTGGCCACAGCTTGCCATTCACAGCCAATGGGAGCTGCAGGAAGCAGCGGGCTGGAGGTACGTGCTGGCTGCCACTTCCTGCAGCTCCCATTGGCTGGGAACAGCGAACTGTGGCCATTGGGAGCTGCAGGGGGCTGTGCCTGCGAATGGTCAACATCAGCAAAATGTCTCGTGGCCTGCAATCAGATTACCCTGATAGGCCGCAAGTTGCCCACCACTCCAATAGAGTGATTGAAATTTTGATGAAAAGTCTTTGCAAAAATATGTTCAGGGAAAGTTTTCCATTTTGATCAGCTCTAAAAGGACCATAATTAGGTCAGGCCCATAATTTTGTATTTTATTGGGAATTTTTATGTCTTTGCTTATAATTTTTAATATATGTTCATTAATTACAGGGCCCACCAGGTGCATCAGGATATCCAGGAAACCCAGGTCTTCCTGTATGTATGAAGCATACATTTATTTACAAAGAGCCCCACGGTTTTACTAGAGACATCAGGTGAGGATTAATATAACATTTATTACTTTTCTGCTTTCTCCTATTGGCAGGGCATCCCTGGACAAGATGGCCCACCAGGTCCACCTGGTATCCCAGGTTGCAATGGCACAAAGGTGACATTTACATTTTTAACAATTTCTTTGTACATATTTTGTAAAAAATATTAATGTGTTTCCTAAACAAAGTCAATTTCTCTGTTCTCTTTAGGGTGAAATAGGTCCTGTTGGTCCTCCAGGTTTACCTGGATTGGTTGGGTTAATAGTAAGCAAACATTTTGATACCTAATTCATTCCTTCCAACTTTGATTCTTGACATTTTAAATGTTATTAAAAATTGTATAATACTGATAATATGTATGAGAAAAAATAATACATTTTAAGTATTTATTTTCTAGGGACCTCCAGGATCTCCTGGAATTAAGGTACGTTTGTCTTTAAAATCAAATGCATTCATATATTGTTTTCAAAAGTTAAAAATCAGATGACCTATGCACATCAAAAGTAGCAGCCCTTACTTAGGTATTGATGTGGCAAAGATTTACAGACATGCTTGACTTTGTACACTGTGAGGTAGTCCCATTAGCTGCCATGGGACTTTGTCATAGTGCATAAATTTTAAGCACTTGCATGAATCTTTGTAGGATCAGGGCCTAAAAGAAAATAGTAGATGCTGTTAAGCAGGTGTCTTATGCCCACTCCCTGATATATAAAGACTAAAATTCATTTTTAAGATTCAGGCATACATTTCTTTTGACGTTATCAGGTTTGAGATAACTCCAACATGTCGGCTTTCCAGTCAATTTTCCACAAACTCTCCTTGAAAACAGCCAAAAACATGACCAAGATCTTACGTTTGTTAAACAAATAGTTGAAATTTAATTTATAAAAAATAACGTTCTACGTAATGAAATGTGTATAACTTTGTCTTTCTAAGGAATGAAATGCTGTGACTATGAAAGGATTTGACACATGAATATAAAATTAATGGATATAATTTGAAACTGCAGTTTGCATATAAATCATAAGTGTAATCATGGTTTTGTCATGACAAGACTTTTAGTCATAAAAAGACCCCTGCCTCTTTCTCTCATATGGGAGGAAATGATTCATGGTAAAATAACATTGGTGCACTTTAATGATTCTTTTCTATACATTTGTGCATAGGTAAACAACTTTTAGAAGCAACATAACTTAATCACAAAGGGCTGTGATTTGTTCAGAATTTATGAAAATGGCATCATTTGATACCAAATAGTGAAGCAAAGATGTGAATAACTTAATTTACAATAAGTACACCTCTACCCCAAAATAACTCGACCTGATATAACATGAATTCATATATAACGCGGTAAAGCAGTGCCCTGGGGGAGGTGGGGCTGCACGTTCTGGTGGATCAAAGCTAGTTCGATATAACACAGTTTCACCTATAACGCAGTAAGATTTTTTGGCTCCCGAGGACAGCGTTATATTGGGGTAGAGGAGTAATTCGGATAAATATTATTGCCTTATTTTAGGTATAAGTTGATTTACTTCAAGGAAAATTCTTTATTTATTCTATGCTGTTAGGGTTCCCCTGACCATTTTATATAGGATTTTGACACACTATGGCTAAATTCAGAGCTGGTGCAACCAGGTGTGATTTAAGTTAGTGGAAGAGGAGTTGAGGAACTGTTCAACCCCATGTGATTAGATCAATTCAAGTGTGGCAAGAGACCACCCTTGCTTAACCAGGAGATCTTCAATTATCTGGAACTCAAAAAAAGTCCAACAAAAAATGAAAATTAGGTCAAACTACAACAGAAGAATATAAACAAATAACACAAGTAAGGCCTTGGCTACACTTGAGAGTTACAGCGCTGGTGGTGGCTTCACAGCGCTGTAACTTACTCCCTGTCCACACTGACAAGGCACATACAGCGCTGTATCTCCCTGGCTACAGCGCTGGTTGTACTCCACCTTAATGAGAGGAATAAAGAGAACAGCGCTGGTAAACAGTGATTAATCTTACTACACTGTAACTGACCTCCAGAACCTTCCTATAATGCTTTTAAGTAAAGATAACACTCTTTGTTTTGTTGTGAGACCTCTGTTCGTTTTCTTGTGAACTCGGGGCTCCCAGAGCTGCTTATCTAAAAAATAAACACAGCTACTGTTTGCAGTGAATGAGCAGAGGCAGGCAGGAGGATCCCTTTGGAATGTCCACACCTAGTGTTTGCTTGAGGACAGAAGCAGCACGGCGGGTGGGGGTCCGTTTCGGAGCAGCTGCTTATCTGGTCTGTGAGGAAGAAAACAAAGAAGGCTATTTGCATTTAGTGAATGAGAGGGGGTGGGGGAAGGAGTCGGAACTTGCAAGGCAGGGAGCTGACACGGTGTCAGCTCCAAAAATCCACTCTCTCTGTCTCCCCCACGCTCCCTGTCACACTCCACCCCACCCCCCTCTTTTGAAAAGCACATTGCAGCCACTTGAATGCAGGGATAGCTGCCCATAATGCACATCTCCCAGTGCCGCTGCAAATGTGGCCACGACAGTGCGCTGGTAGCTGTCAGTGTGGCCACACTGCAGCGCTTTCCCTACTCAGCTGTACGAAGACAGCTTTAACTCCCAGCACTGTACAGCTGCAAGTGTAGCCATATCCTAAGTAGGGATACAATTAGAAAGGCAGAGGCACAAAATGAGATTAAACTAGCGAGAGACATAAAGGGTAACAAGAAAATATTCTACAAATGTATTAGAAGCAAGAGGAAGACCAAGGACAGGGTAAGCCCGTTACTCAGTGGGGGGTGGAGGGAAAAAAAACAGAAAATGTGGAAATGGCCGAAGAGCTAAATGACTTTTTTGTTTTAGTTTTCACCAAAAAGTTTAGTATCAATTTAATCATCTAATTTAATGAATGCCAGTGAAAATGAGGTAGGATCAGAGACCAAAATAGGAAAAGAACAAGTTAAAAATTACTTAGACAAGTTAGAAGTGTTCAAGTCACCAGGGCTTGATGAAGTACATCCTAGAATACTCAAGGAGCTGACAGAGGAGATATCTGAGCCTTTAGTGATTATCTTTGAAAAGTCATGGAAGATGGGAGAGATTCTGGAGGACTGGAAAAGGGCAAATATTGTACTTAATCTAAAAGGGGAATAAGGACAACCTGGGCAATTACAGACTAGTCATCTTAACTTCACTAATGGGAAAGATAAAGGAGCAAATAGTTCAGCAATCATTTTATCGACACCTAGAAGATAATAAGGTGAGGTGATAAGTAACAGTCAGCACGGATTTGTCAAGAACAAATTGTGTCAAACCAACCTAATAGCTTTCTTTGACAGGGTAACAAGCCTTGTGGATGGGGGCAGGGGGAGTGGTAGACATGACCTTCTTATAAACAAACTAGGAAAATACAATCTAGATGGAACTATTATAAAGTGTATGCACAACTGATTGGAAACCTATTCCCAGAGAGTAGTTATCAGTGGTTCACAATCAAGCTGGAAGGATATATCAAGTGGGGTTCTGCAGGGATCAGTCTTGGGTCCGGTTCTGTTCAATATCTTCATTGATGATTTAGATAATGGCATAGAGAGGGCACTTGTAAAGTTTACAGACTATGCCAAGCTGGGAGGGGATGCACATGCTTTGAGGTTAAGATTGAAATTCAAAATGATCTGGACAAACTGGAGAAATGGTCTATACTAAATAGATGAAAATCAGTAAGAACAGATGCAAAGTACTCCACTTAGGAAAGAACGATCAGTTGCACACACACAAAATGGGAAATGACTGCTTAAGATGGAATACAGTGGAAAGGGATGTAGGGGTCATAGAGGATCATAAGCTTAATATGAGTCAACAGTGTAACACTTGCAAAAAAAGCAAACATAATTCTGGGATGTATTAGTAGGAGTGTTGTAAGCAAGACATGAGATGTAATTCTTCTGCTCTACTCTGCTCTGATTAGGCCTCAACTGGAGTATTGTGTCCAGTTCTGGTTGCCACAATTCAGGAAAGATGTGGAGAAACTGGAGAAAGTCCAGGAAGAGCAACAAAAATGATTAAAGTACTAGAAAACATGACCTATGAGGGAAGATTGAAAAACTTGGATTTGTTTAGTCTGGAGAAGAGAAGACTGAGGAGGGATGTGATAACAGATTTCAATTACATAAAAGGTTATTACAAGGAGGAGGATAGGGCAAGAAGCAATGGGCTTAAATTGCAGCAAGGTCGGTTTTGCTTGGACATTAGGAAAAAACTTCCTGACTCTCAGGGTGGTTACGCAGTGGAATAAATTGCCTCGGGAGATTGTGGAACCTCCATCACTGGAGATTTTTAAGAGCAGGTTAGACGAACACCTGTCAGGGATGGTCTAGATAATACTTAGTCCTGCCATGTGTGCAAGGGACTGGACTAGAGGTCTTCTCCAGGTCCCTTCCAGTCCTACAATTATATGATTCTAAGCAGTCGATTTGAAATCAAGTATGGTACTACTCAATATGAATAATGGTGGCAAAACTGAGCCTATGTAGGGGAAAGGTGGATACAAGTTCATAATATGGTCAGATTTTGCCATCTTTACTTATATTGAGTAGCACTCTGCTCTGTAGGAGGTTCCACTGTTTTCATTGGTATTGTAGAATCGAGTGTAATGAAAAAACGTACTAGAATGTAAATCCTTCTTGAATCATGGAGGTCTGGACTGAGGACAACTGGTATGGTTCAACAGGACAGGATGGGGGCAGGATTCAGGGAGTCCATGCAGATTGTGCCTTCCCATCTCTACATGCCACAGAGCACAGCTCCATGTTAGCTCTCAGTGCACCACTATGCAGGGAGGTTTTGGAGAAAATGTAGATTGAGGGAGGGGCAGGTCTGGAGTATGTGTAACTACATTAATTCACCATCCGCTGCTCCCACACAGAGTCGGATGCTTTGGTCATGGGGACTATTGCAGTCTCAAGGTTGTATAAATGGCCAGAGATCACAGCCTAGGAAGGAGGTTCCCTTGCTGTAAAACTTCCAAATGTTTCCAGCACACAGGCCAGATATTCAGACTGGATAGACTTAAATTTAATGGGCAACTAGGGGGATTTTCCCACCAATAAGTGGAAAGTAAGGGGAAAAGTTAAGATGGGTACTGGAATCTTTACTGAGTATTTCAAGGATACCTGACACTGAAGGGCTTTTAAAAACTACAATGGCTTCCTTGTGGTATGTTTAAATCAATTCAAACAAGTAAAATGCTCACCATTTTTGTGCACTTCCCAAATGATTCCAAAAGACTGTGTAGATGTTATTTCAGTGCTTTTCTCCAGTCTTAATGTCAGTGTTTTAGAATGAATGTTTTTATTTGTGTGCATATATATAATTCAACTTTATTTTTTTTTCTTCCCCTATGATAGGGAGACCCAGGTGAAGTGATTGGGTTCTTACCATCAAATGTGCTAAAAGGTGAAAAAGGTTATCCTGGCCACCCTGGACTACCAGTAAGTCTTAACTAAACCCCCCACCACACCTTTAAGTGAAGGTGGGGTGTT